>NC_143057.1:113122500-113137500 GCF_052426305.1 Pelodiscus sinensis | reverse complement strand
ACAGACTTGAGTAATGGTAAAGTTTTCTTTCATACTTTTCATACAAACGCCTATAGTGTGTATATGAGCGTGCGCACGCGTGTTTAAAGAGTAAAGAATGAGCAAAGGTTTATCTAACTCAGTTGCTCTGCATTTATTTGGGAGGTCCCCAGAGGTTTGCGTAAACAGTACTTGAATTATAATCACACATTTCATTCAAATTTCATGCTTTGAGGATTTTTTCCTCATTAGAACAGTAGTTGTCAATCTGACAAGATCACATTTGTAACCTTTAAACCACCCTCAGTGTATAATACATAAGGCCAAAAATCCCAACTACCACAGGTCAATGTGTAACAAAATGTTACACCTAAAAAGGAAGGAAAAAAAGAAAACAAAAATTAAAGACATATCCTTTAAACAACCGCTAATTTAAAATATTAAAAAATTGACTTTGTAGAATTGTTATATATATATATATATATATATATATAAAATCCTAATTTTTTATTAGCTACAAATTATTTTAATTATAACTGTTTTAAAAAATTAACATGCTGTATTTCTATACATCTGAGTTCTCGTTATGTTTTCAAACTATAGTATGACATTTTCTCTTGCTCTAAAAGCTAATTTCACATACTTCAAAAAACAAAAATAGGAATTTCTTTAGTGGAAAATTAGCTTACAATTTTAGTTTAAATTTATCTCAAAATTAGTTCTGAGAGATTTTTAAGACATATAAGTTAATCAATTCACAGGCACTCAAATCTCCCTTTAAAGTCTTACTCTATAGGCTTTAATTACTGGCATCATATAATTCTGAAATTTCATGTGTTGGTGCCTATAGATCATGCAAATTAACAGAGACCCAGGCCTCCGAAAAGGAGTTTTGAATCCTGACCAATTAGACATGAAACTGATTGTAGCTGAGTTTGGTTCAATTTTTGTGACCTGGGGAGGGGTGGTACATTCCAATTTAAGTTGCATAAAATTTACATCAGTGCATTTACTCATGAAAATTTAAGCAAATACATGTAATAATAAAATGCCAATGCCTCATATAGGGAGTTAGCATATAGCTACAACAAGAAATAGTTCTCTATCAAAATCAGAATTGACCACTTCAACTTATAATAGATATATTCTGCTATGCGTTTATATCAAGTGGGTTTTTTTTTGTTTTGCTCTGAAATCTGTGATTTTCCTGGATTCTTTTTTAGACCCTGTAATATATGTTGCATAAAACATCTTAAAAAAGACAGACAGCAATGTTACTGAGCGATACCAACTCTATTTAGGACTCTGAAATCATCAAATGTAACACTAGTTTGGTCATCCACCTACACCCTTTTCTACCAACAGTCTCAGAGACCCCATGCATTTCCTTCCTTAGGAAGACTAAGGGTAACTTCCTCCAGAGAACACCAAGAACACGGAATGTTGGCTAGAGGGGTAGCTATAAGTGCTCCAGGGTTAGAGCATGCTGCTGATTGACAGTCCAGAGGGGACTAGGTCTCTTTACAGTAGTGCTGCTATCCACAGTATCTATGTTTTGGTAGGTAAAGAATCTTACCACACACTTAGATAGTGAATTCATACAGTAGGAGATGTATATCCACCCACCTCGCCTAAACTGGGCTTTTTGGGTAATGGGAGCCTATTTATTAAAAGAGCAAACTGCTCAAAATATAAACACCGTTATCTGACAAGAAACAGCTTTTTTACAAAAATAAATCTTTGTTGGTATTTTAATCTCCAAATGCAGTGCTCTCAAATTTGCATCTGGACATAACACAACTACTTTAGGGATTTCCACTGAGCCAGGCAAAGGCAGTTGTTCTAAGCTACACATTGTTGATCCAACAAGCTGGTATTAATACAATCTGCTAGAAAGCTAAGCCCAGATTTTATTCCCTTTCCAGTCTCCCCGGTAGGAGTCACTACCAACAAGAGCAACAGGGATTTTACTGAGGAAACTAGGTTTTGTATATATGTATAATCAATAGAGTCTGTAAATGTAACTAACCTCGTGATGCCTCCTAGAAATCTATATGCACATATATGCATACTTACACATACGTTCTCTCACACACATATTTGGATGCCATTCAGTCAATATTTGCCATCAGGTACCAGAGTAATATTGGAATAACTGTGATTATTTCCTTATTTGAGGGATACATTGATTCTTTCAGGACAACCACTTTCTACACATTCTCACAGCAAGAGTACAACGAAATACATAGCAGCACGAGGAGAATTGTTATTTTTCAGAATAAACTGAAAGATCTTCTGGCTTCCCAGAGACTATGAAGTACATTCTTGACTGCCCAGAACACTCAAATATTACTATACGGTAAACTGAGGACCTCTCTACACTGGTTAAGAGTCCTGATGCTATCTTCTACTGGGTATAAATAGATCCACTCTCATACATAAATTCGTAAAGAATTGTTTCAGTGCAAAATTAGTATTTTAAATTCTAAGATAGAGTACTTAATGTTGAAACAACTGTGAAACTGTAAGATAATGCCACAGAAAGGCTGGAGACTTAAAACCTTGTAGAAATTATAGTCTTGTGACACAACAAGTGATGAAATAATGCATTAATTCATTTGTATGTCATGAAGCCATTCTTTCAGTGCTTTCTAGGTCACTGATAACATAACAAAACTCATCAGGTGCAATTTATCCACACTCTTGTTTTATAAATATATTCATACAGTACAAGTGTGGACAAATCCAAGTTAATATAAGATCTTATCTAACATGACATAGAAAGTGTTAGATACAATGTTTCTTTAACACTTTGTCATGAACCAGTTATTTCAGCATATTCTAAGTTGCCAACCTGTCTCACATTTTAGAAGATAATCATTCCTTCCACAGGCCATTGCCTTCATTTTCCTTCTTCACTACTCTGCTAGAATCCACAGACAAAACCACACAGGAATTGCTATTCACTCATTTAAGATGAACTGATAAGGATCAGGAGAAGACAGGTGGAGCTACTAAAAATGGTCAGAATTTCATGGCTTTTGTGATCCATACACAGTTTCAATGCTTTAATACATTTGCTCCCAGTTTTTCCATTTTATTTTTGTCTCTGACCTTATTTCCAAACAGCGGAGAATCCCCCAAGCATAAGAAAAAAAAAGAAAATATCACTTTCTTCACCTCACACAGGAGACCCTTCCAAATGATTCAAGAAAAAAACCCAAGCCAAAACTGTGTTACTTTCACAGCATAATCTGCAAATGGTACCACAAGAATCCTTGAATGGCTTCATTCAGAGAGTTGTTGAACATCCTTCACTCCCACTGAAGCACGTTAGAGTGGAAGGCACCCCACCAAATTAGAAAATGTTTGGCAACAGGTATGTTTGAGTTCTGAGAGAAATCCTAAAACACTGAAACTGAGAATGTGATAGAAAAAGAATGTTTACCTCTTTTGAAAAAAAACCAAATACCTACCTCCAAATCCAGACAATCTGGATGGAAATGATACAAGCACAACATTTTGTCAAAAAAGACATAAGTCTTTAGGAAAGTATAAAAAAAAGGGAAACTATCTGTCTGATGACAAGCTTATAGCAACAAATACAAATTGGCAATGGTACTGGCAAGAGGCCTGCAACACCCAGATTCTTGGTATTCCTATCAGCCTGGATCAGTTGGGATAACCTCATTCTTCTTAGCCATATCCCTGAATTTGGGTATCAATACAGATCTGTCTACATGGTGATGTAGTGTACTTTAATATGAAACTCATTTAGGTCAGTAGACTGAGGCTGTAGGTGAAAGGAAAGGTCACATTTAAGGACAGGAAAATATTTTTTCTACAGATACGAGATCTACTATCCAGGGACATAAATATGAGCAGAAAGTTCCTTAAAAATCTGGATCCTAACTAGCTGTGTATGTAATTATATTACAGTAAGCAAAGCTAACTGTTTTCACACAGTGAAGCAGTATCTTGCTTACTGGACAATATAAAAACAAAAATTGAAATAAAAATCAGATGCTGCATGAAAAAAATAATTAGCTGTATCATGTTTACCTTTGACATAAGAATGAAACATAGTTCAGCAGTATCAACACAGAGTCAATTTCTGCCTTGGGTTGTGCACAACTTCAAAATAAAGTCAATGAGCAACCTGCTAAACACTGGACGACAGAATCAGAATCCTTTTGAGACTTTTTCTTAGGATTTGTTTCCTTGTTATCCTATATTTCTGGGTATATTAGTAATTATTTTTTCTTCTTCCTCTTCTTAAAGGAAGAAGACCATATTCAGGCAGTAGTATTCTATAATGATGAGCACAGCATGAAACACACACATGCATTCACACAAAGACAGACAGACATTCAGACACACTCACGCACGCACGCACACACACAGACCATGAATATTCCAGGCACCAACAGCAGCAATATGCAAAAAGCTAGTTTAGCGAACAATGAAAATGGTACCTGCTTTAACGTTCTCAAGTAGGTGCTGCTGGCATTCCTAATACATCAATCACCTAGCCTCAAACCCCATTATTTTGTTTGTAAAAGTAAGGATGTTTCTGCTTTGGAAATGAACACTTAGTATTATTCATAAAGGGGACAAATTCTCTATAAGACATAAGGAAGCCAAATTTCCTGCTGTTGTAAGCGGTGTAATTGTTGATTTTAATGGAGTTGCACCTGTTTATACCAGCAGGGAACTTGTATCAAAGAATTAGGATACATGACAATGGACAAATGATACTGTTTTGGAAGGGCTTAAAATCTATACTATGAACCTCCATGGTAGATTAGTTTTGCTTATTATAATACTTATTAAATGTTTATCTGTGACTAGTATGTGCATTACATATCATGGATTTCTACCATAGCCAACACTGTAGTCTCCAGGTAGTATTGTAATTGGTAAGATAGCTTCAGCAAAAATAAATTTACAAATGACTTCCAAACCTGTGATTTGTGGATACTGATCCTATGAATTGCTGCTATGTGCATCTTTATCAGAAGTGATCACATGTTTAAAATGCTTAACAGACACATCTGATAAGTCTCAATAAATACAATAAATTGTGAAGCTCTCCTTTCACATATGCAAAGACAGCGCCCTCTCTACATTGTGTCTCCATATAAGAATTGTCAAACACAAGCTAGTTGGCTGAGATGAATATTGTGACCAATATTTGTATTATGTTAGATGGGCAAAATGGTCAGTCCACAATGGCTAGATTAGGTTATATGGTGCTATTGTTAATGTCTAGCAGCACTAATCTGTGAAATATCAAACCCTGTTTACTCACTGTCAAATATATTAGTACTTACATGTACTGGATGGCAAATGAGATTAACAATATTACAGTAAGAATGTTTTAAAACAAGTTATTTATAACCGAAATACCATAAAAAGTACCTTTTACACATAGGTCAGCTTTAGTGTACTTTCATTACATTGGTGTGTCCACATTAAAAAACCATCTACACAGCTGCTTCTAGTGCTCTACTGTGTTGGCAGTCACATCAGAGAGACCAAGGATTGAATGGGTATGGAGAATGAATGGCCCTGTATTCTTAGTCTAGAGGTACTTGTAATGGGCAATAAGGGAAAACTTGTGCTACTCATGTGGTACCTGTTCTTTCTTACAGTAAAAAGAGAACTCCAGTCTCCTCAGCTGCCAGTCTGTCACCTTCCATGAAAGCTCACACGCAAAACCATTAAAATATAATTTACAGTAGATCTATTTTAAACCAACTATATATCTAAAATATTCATTTTCCAGCATCTCTATTTCTGACTCTGCTGCTTGTAAAAACCAAGAGAGTGATTTAAAATGTAGGAGCCAGAACTCTCAGTTATACCAAGGCAGCAATGCCAACATTAGCCATGTTGTTATAATTCTCACAATATTTGACTTTTTTTAAAAAAAGCCCCAGTTCCTTTACTTGCTGATCGGATGTAAATCTCAGATTCCATTTTCAAACCAAAATGTCTTGTCCACATATTTATGAAAAAAAACTTGGAAACAGGCACCCTAATGTCACAAAAATTTTGAAATTTAATAAATACAATCTTATATGTATTATTTTTAAAATCCCATCATTTCATTTTTGAGGGGATAGGGGAAGGTACTGACTCATGATGTTTGAACACTTGAGGTTGGCAATAGTACTATGACCCCTTTACATTGTTTTGGCAGTGTAAAGATGCCTTAAAATGGGTTCAAAGGGCCATTAGTGTATAGAGTCCAAGAGCAGAAAATATTTACTGCACAGAGTATGGAACCATGACAAGCCGTATTTTTTTTCCAATAAGCGGGAAATCTAAAATATAATACAAAAATATATGATCTCTGGTATTTATATGTACTACTGAGAGTCCACACAGGGCCAATCTTGGGATATGGCTAATGAATTTTTGATAAATAAATTTAGCAGCATTTGCTCTCCCCCTCACTGAGCTTAGACACGTTCAGGCACTATGTTTCTTTTGAATCCATTTTAAAAGACTTGACAAAATATATACAAAGAATGATTTGTACACGTATTTATTTTGTGCTCTGCAGATAGGCTTGGGCCAAACAACAATATGAAATAAACAACTGTTTTGCTACTTTATAAAGGGAAATTCTGTATGCTCAATTGAAAACAAGGTCTATAGTGAGCATTGCTTCAATTGGTAATTTGTATCTTATTACTCATAATTTTTTGTAACTTGTGGGCCAACTGTTTTCCATTAACAGAGACTCCCATTAGAAGGTCAAAAATTGTTTTCCTTACAGTGAAGCAATTACTTAGGCAAAACTCACACTGGCATTATTGTTATATCATTATCACCAACATATAACAATATCAGTCTACAATTTTAACAAGGGGTTCTTGAGTTATCATAAATGACCGGAGATGGAATTTCCTTGTATTACACTACAGGCAGAACCTCTCTAGTGCAGCACCCTTAGGAACTGACCGGTTTGAAGCCAGAGAATTTTCTGGTCCACAGGAGATCAATATTGTCTAGCAGCATTACCAACACTTCCACCATTTACTGGGCTGCTAGAGGACATTTAGGTGTAAATTTGAACTAAATAACAGCACAGAACACTGACAGCTAGGACTGATGGCTATAAAGAAACTTTATGGGATCACAGAAAACTTGGCCACACCCATAAAAAGTGGACATCATTCTGGATGATGGATGTTTCCGGACCAGAGAGTTCTGGTCTAGAGAGGTTCAACCTGTACTGATTTTCAACCTGTGGTCTGCAGAGCCTGTTTAACGGGTTGACAAAAGATTGTCATTACCATAGAACTGTGGTCCTTGGATCCTTGTAGCGTCAGACTGTCTAACATTTCTAAAGGGCTCTGCTCCAACATTTGACATTTTTAGGGGTCCTCATATGAGACAGGTTTAAGACCATTGTATTACACAGTTGAATACATATTTTAATAAAACACTATGAGGCTTTAATATTTACATTTGAAATGAATTTCTTCCTATATTCTAAATAATTCATACTAATATGACTTTACAGTTGGATGAATTCTAGGAATTTTCAGAAACTACACATACACAATCTAGTAAATTAAAGTATCAATTATTGGACCTAGCTCCCAGTGTGTTTATTCTGTACAAACAAAGGAAGTAAACATGCTCCTTTGAATCGTAGAATCATAGAATATTAGGACTGGAAGGGACCTCGAGAGGTCAAGTCCAGTCCCCTACCCTCATGGCAGGACCAAACACTGTCTAGACCATCCCTGATAGACATTTATCTAACCTACTCTTAAGTATCTCCAGAGATGGAGATTCCACAACCTCCCTGGACAATTTATTCCAGTGTTTGACTACTCTGACAGTTAGGAACTTTTTTCTAATGTCCAACCTAAACCTCCCTTGCTGCAGTTTAAACCCATTGCTTCTTGTTCTATCCTCAGAGGCCAAGATGAACAAGTTTTCTCCCTTCTGCTTATGATACCCTTTTAGGTACCTGAAAACTGCTATCATGTCTCCCCTCAATCTTCTCTTTTCTAAACTAAACAAACCCAATTCTTTCAGCCTTCCTTCATAGGTCATGTTTTCTAGACCTTTAATCATTCTTGTTACTCTTCTCTGGACCCTCTCCAATTTTTCTACATCTTTCTTGAAATGTGGACACAACACTCCAATTGAGGCCTAACTAAAAGTAGAACGGAAGAATGACTTCTCGTGTCTTGCTCACAACACACCTGTTAATGCATCCCAGAATCATATATGCTTTTTTTGCAATAGCATCACACTGCTGACTCATATTCAGCTTATGGTCCACTATAACCCCTAGATTACTTTCTGCCGTACTACTTCCTAGACAGTCGCTTCCCATTCTGTATGTGTGAAACGGATTTTTCCTTCCTAAGTCGAGCACGGACCTTGAACACAGACCTTAAAAACTTAGAAATATACACAAGTATTTTAACCATTAACAAATGCCATGGTTAAGTCTGGATATAAGTTTCCCTGCTTTCAGATAAAGGTAACTGCTGAGCTGAAATTTTCAATGCTTATTCTCTACCTAAAGATACAATCATTTGGAGAAAGCTGCTTTATACAGTTTTGAATTATGAAAATAAAAATATTATTTTTTCAATTTTAATAATCCCATGTTTAATTTATGCCTGAAAAACCTAAGAGTATACTTTAATTGTGAAATTTTACATTGAAATGTTCCATTAAAAAAAGAAGGGTCTGCCCTGGGTATTTTAACAAAATTCAGAGGTAATAATACAATACAAACGTGAATATTTGAAAATATGCCACAGATTGTACAAATGAAAACACTCCTAGCTTTTAAGCATCAAACCTGGATGCGTGCACACTCAGACAGCAGTATAAAATGCATAATAAAATGCCCAAGCAATTGAGATGATCAAAGCATGCAAAGGCTTTTTCTCATTAGCCTACTTCTCCATGCCAAATGTCCTACAGGAAAGATCAGAGGGCTGATAGCCTGCAATTCTGACCTAATCCCATACAGTCAGAAAAACTTATAGATAGAATAATGTTTTCGATCTATTGCACCATACCATAAAGAGGAAATATTTTCCGAACAAAAATTAGGCCTCATAACATCTTCATCTAGTAAGTAAATATTGATGGGGCAAATGAAACTCAGAGGCAAAGTAAGTTTGACATGGCCACACATCATGTCAGAGGTAAAACCAGTGTTATAACACAGGATTTTAAATTCTAGGACTTTGCCTAAATCAAAACCCACTGCTGTGTCTAGACTGGCAAGTTTTTCCGCAAAAGAGCTGATTTGCAGAAAAACTTGCCAGCTGTCTACACTGGCCGCTTGAATTTCCGCAAGAACACTGACGATCTCATGTAAGAAATCAGTGCTTCTTGTGGAAATACTATGCTGCACTCGTTCGGGCAAAAGTCCTTTTGCACAAAAGCTTTTGCGCAAAAGCGCCAGTGTAGACAGCTCAAATTTGTTTTGCACAAAAAAGCCCTGATCGCGAAAATGGCGATAGGGGCTTTTTTGGACAAAAGCACGTCTAGGTTGGCACGGACGCTTTTTTGCAAAAAGTGCTTTTGCAGAAAACATCCGTGCCAATCTAGACGCTCTTTTCTGCAAATGCTTTTAACAGAAAAATTTTCCTTTAAAAGCATTTGCGGAAAATCATGCCAGTCTAGACGTAGCCACTGTGTATTTGCCTAAACCATAGCACATCCCAGATAATGCAACTCAATCTTTCTGTGTCTGTTCCCACAGTTGAAAAGGACAATAATAAACTTTTTCACATGGGGTACCAAGCCCATCCTTATTTAATGTAAAACTAATGTTAAAGATACTGATACTCTCATTTGTTGCTTTTGGAGTATGAATTGGAAAATACCTTGTCTCTGTCACAGTATGGACATGTCTCTTCTTCCAAAAAATCCTCAAGTTTTGCTATTAAGCTTTAAGAGTAAGCTTGGCAACATGGGGTGATCTCAACATGTATGAAGCTGGGATAGCCAGATTTTCATCACCCTATCGCTGCTCCAGCTTGTGTTTGAGAATAGCTTAGTCTTCATCCACATTTGGAGAAGTATAAAAGATGACTCAGAGACAAATTTGTCTCCCTCAATACCTGGGCTATACCGAGTGTAAGCTTAGTGTACCTGAAGATGTAGCTCATCGTCTGTAATTATCTGGAAAAATTAAAAAGGTCACATAAACGGATGTCAAATTCCTTTCTTCCTCATTGTCATGTGTGGTGTAAGGCAGCCAAAACAAAAACACCAGAGACACAGGTTAAGTGGCTCATACAAGGTGCACTGTAGGCTAGCAGAAAGAGAAAGAAAGGAAGACAGAGTTCAAGAGGCTTTTTTGGTCTAGAGCGGGACTTCCTTTGGGAACCTGAATAATGGAGAAATAGGTCTTTGTGGAACTTGAAGTGTTATTTGGTGTTTCTAGATCCTCTCCAAAGATATTCACGTGATCATAGGTAAAGTTAGTAAGCTTGCATTGTGCACCTGCCTCAGCCAGTTCCTTCAGACCAATGTGGAGATGCTTTTTTGTGCTTTTGTGTGTACAGTCTTGTTTGTATTTCTGGTTGCGACCCTTGTTGCAAATAGCAGAGGAACTAAATGGCTTGCATGGCATCTAAAAGAATGTTGTGGTTTGGTTTTAAAACAGGGTCTAGACCCACCTTGAATGCCCTAGGCTCAAAGAGTAAGAGGTTTGGCCAATATTTGATTTCTGTATGTTGGCTTTCCGATCGATGGAGTCCAGCAGCACAGCTACCATTTCTGTAAAGAGAATGGACTTCTATGTGAAGGAAAAAAATTAATGTCCTCCACACAGGAAGGGGATATTCAGTTTGAGTCATCCAGGGTTACTGAATATCTTTTCAGTATGGATCAGCAGTCAAAGGTGCATCTATTCATGAGCTCTCTGTTGCCCTTGATCACTGGCTATAAAGGAAAGGGAACCTGAACTTTAGTAGTTTTGGGGGTACACTTGAAGATAAGCCAATTCTTTGCAGGAAAAAACATCAAGGTGGAAATGCTGAGGAGAAAGACTTCTCAGAAGACACTAAGATCTCAGAATCAGGTCTGGCTCATTTAGTGAGGAAGAGGAATTTTGGGTTGGTATCCAAAGGATCACGAAGATGTGTCTCATTTGTGGGGCCTGACAATGAATCTGACAGGGTATTGGTATATTTTCTGGTATTTTATCTATTCTAGCTTTAACAATTCTCATGTGAAAAAAATCTAATTTTTCATTTATTCCATCATTTAACACATCTTGTTACCAGGAAGTTTCACCTGGGTATTTAGTTCAATTCTTCTTTTATTTTCATATCATTGCTCTTAGTTGTTCCCCTCTGTATTAGACATAATTCCTCTCCATTTTGGTATTTATACTCCCAAAAGCATTACATTAGTAAATGTGACAGGATTCAGAAGTCCTGCTAGCATTCTAACAAGCAAGAGTTAACTTGCTGCATGAACCTTGTACAGGCGCACAAGGCAGAACAGCAAATTAGAACTGGGAGTGAAGAAACAATGCAGTGTTCAGAAGATCTGCAGGAAACTATGGAAACTGCAACTTGAAAAGAAGTCAGAAAGGCCTTTTTTCAGGTATAAAACTCTACCTGAGGTTGTTACTGAGGTGGGTTGCCGGCTTTGTTTTCTTGCTTTCTTTTTTCTTCATGTTAAACAGTTTTGTTGATTTTTTCTGATTATAACTAATATACCCTAAACACCCAGGGAATACAATCTTGAAGAGAAAAACTGACTTTTTCTTTCACTGTTAAAGTAGCTGATCCATCAACTTCTGCAAAGACTGTTCCAAAAAACAAGTAGGATCATTTTTGCCCTTGAATATGCAGAATTTAGTTCTCAGACTCAGGATTCTAGCCTATTGTGTGTTAAAGTTGGAGTAAATGCAGGAGTTGTGTGAACAGTGATATAAACTAGGACGGATTTGTCATCCAGCTAGTGTTCACAATATACATAACTCACACCCACCTGGTATTCCTTGAACAAAATTCAGTTCTGACATCAATGGGAATCACACTCATTGGTGCAATGAATGAGTCATGACCTTGGAAGACAGGGCATGGTGTGGGTTTAAATTAAAGCAAAGCAAATATTTTGATCACTCTCTGAATGACGGATTAGTACAAGTTCCAGTAGTTAGCCAGTTATAACAGCACCCAGCACACCATGCTTATGATCAATGTATGGTGCCCCAAATATGTAACTGATAGTGGCATTTTTATCACAGCTGAATTTAACCCTGTGATTTTGATACGAGCTGCACCTGCTTCCTACAGGGTCAATTTTCTTGCTTCTGTACATTTGTCCTTTGTATTTGAACATTCCTTTGTGGTTCAATACTGAATTGAACTATGCAGGAGGATCATTAGTATTACACAGTTTTTGTTGTTCTGTGATTAGAGCAGAAATCAGTGAGGACTTTGGACAGTAGTTTCACTAGGTTTATTTCTATCACGTCAAATCCTGCTGAAAGAAAAGGTGCTTATACCTTTATTTCAGTCGGTAGGACTTTGTGCTGAAATATGTTTTAGAACACTGGAATAAAGATGTCAAGCTGGTGCATCTTCTGAAAAAAGAATATTGTTTTGCGAGTAGTTTGGGCCATACGGTAATTTCACTGTGTATATTTTATTATATTAAACAAACACACTATGTATATGTAAATAATATGTGCATGTTTAGTATAATAAAATATACACAGTGAAACTACTGTAAACACATGCGAGCATGTACACACACACACACACACACACACACACACACACACAGAGTACCAAACAAATCCCCCCTATTAAAATAACTCAAAGAGGGCCATTTTCAAAAGCAGACATCCAGATGCCATATTTTAAAAAAACTATTGTTTGCAATGTGGAAGAGCCTAGAAACCCCAATCAAGGTTTCTTTCGTATAGTGCTAAGCACTGTATGAGCAAAGTAAGATATAGCCATAGTCTTGAAGGACTTACAGATAAAAAGTGGGAGCGGAAGCTCTGTCCCAGAGAGGTGAAATGACTTGCTGGAAACTATAAAACAGGTGAAAGAATAGAAGGAGAAAAACTCCAAAATTTTGACGCCTGGTCCCGTTTCCTAACACTAATCTATACTCCCTTTGATTATTCAAATTTGCATTAAAAATTGCATTTATATGTATTAAATTAAAATATTTAATCTCAAAATATGAGATTTAGAAATCCTATGAAACTGCTCTTTAGCACTTTTTTAGAAAAGCAGATAATATACAGCCAGACAAGGGAGAAGAAAGAAAAACTTGCTTGCTGCTAAATTCACTAGCGCCAACTCCTGGGATTTCATTAAGAGTATCGTAATAACCCCTTCCTTCTCCCTCCCCTCATATTCAGGAATCAGCTTATCAGATTTCATTATTTAATTCAAAAAGAAAATAAGTTTTTAGGCCCTCATGGTTGTGGACAAAAGCACTCAAACTCACAAGCAAATACAAAGACACCAAATTTATATATATTTTTATATCTTATGATATTTAAGCCAATCTCATGAGTTGGGGGCCTGCTTCATGATTTTTATCACTTACTTGGGTCGAACTATGACAAATAAGTTAAACAGTCCCCATAAAGCTAAGAGCGCATGGCTTTTAAATAGCAATATAATTAAGCTTCAGGACCAAAAAAGTGAGGGTGATTGTTTCGCATTCAAGCTCACACTGTTGTGCCTAGATTCACAAAGAGACTCTGCAATGCTGAGCACTGCAGCACCTAGCTTTTAGGTGCCTGCGAAAGAGTGTATTAATCTTGCACTGGTACTGTAAGAGGGTATATCGACACTACAGTTTTTTCTGAAAAAATGGCCATTTTCCTGAAAAATCTTCAATTACATCCACACTGCAATTGCGTTCTTTCAAAAGAAAGTTTAAAGGGTTTTTCCAGCATTCGTAATCCTCTTTCTATGAGGAAGAAGCCTTTTTCCAAAAGAGGTCTTTTGGAAAAAGGCGTGAGGATGGGGAAGAGGAGTTCTTTCAGAAGAAGAGAAAAGAGGAAAAAGCACAGGTGCCCTGGTGGCTACGCCGTCCATAGTAATCACAGTTTAAATGCGAGAGAGCACCCATTCAGTGTGGATGCTATCTTTCGAAAAAGCAGAGCACTTTTTTGATGCACTTTGACAGTGTGGACGCTCTCTTTCGGAAGAAGTTTTTTCAGAAGATCTCTTCCGGAAAAGCTTCTTTCAAAAGAGGCCTGCAGTCTAGACATAGCCTGCAGTCTGCCCCCTCAGCTCCACTTGGCATGCTCCAGTTGGAGGCCAGGTATAAAGGCCTGCAAAGCAGATCACTCTGGTCCAACACCGATGGAGAAAGGAGTACCATGCTCGTTCCTGAGTAGGATCCCTCTGCACACCAGGATGCTGACGCCAACCAAGGGAAGACTGATGCAGATGCACTGGCCTGGGATGGAGGGGAGAGACAGAGAACCCAGAGCTAGGGATATGTGAAAAGCCAGGAAGGAAGTAACCCAGGGGGAGTTTTGTGGGGAAAAGTAGCTTTACCGAAGCAGCTTGGAATGTTTTGGAGGGAGTCCCACCAAGATGATGGTATGCATCTCCACCACCAACAGCTCTGTGCATTGGGACCCAGTGGAGCGGGCAAGACTGAGAACCTCTAACTGAATCACCACTACCTCCAGAGGTGGTGAACCTGCACTCCGTTGTTACTGACTCTGGCCTCTAGGCCACACTGCCCTGCTAGACAGAGTGTTGTTATGAAGTCTGACCATTAGATTACATTGCAGTGAGACAGAAGGCCTTTGCTATAGATTCCTGGCCACCCTGGCATGTTGTCCTGGTAGCTGGGACCATGGGGAAGATGACTAACTACTGAGCCACATGGTGTTGAGCCCAACTGAGGGGTCATGGAGTATGTGGCGTACCTCTGGAGAAGGATGGGCATATGAACTCCGCGACAGTGCCCTGCTGCTTAGCGCAGTAGTTTTCAAACTACCTGATGCTGGCTGCTTCTGGG
>NC_143057.1:113047500-113117500 GCF_052426305.1 Pelodiscus sinensis | reverse complement strand
AGTAATTTTATTTGTTTGTGTTTTGTCTGGGTTTTTAAAAAGTCTTTATAAACCTACACACTGAGATATAGGGATACTGCTTATCTCAAGCATCAATAAAAATGCTTAGGGTGTTTTTTGTTCAGCTGTTGATTAAACCATCTGTTTGGAGTGGCAAACATTTTGTATTCTTTTCAAAATAAAAACATATAAAAGATACTGTAGGGCTAATATATTTTATGCCAAGAAAATTTCATGGATGCTTTGCTAGACATTTAAGCACATTAATAATTATTAGTGTAATTTGTGCTAGTTTTTTTTAAACTAATTTAATCATCCCGACAAAAAGTATTTCTGCATGTTTACCTTTTCAGTAAAAATGTAAGAATACTTTACAGCAAAAATAAATGGTCCTGTGATATTTAGAATTACATAGACTTTGCTAACAGACTTAAGTACGTGAGACTGGTGTTAGAGAACTTTATGGAATTATGTACTCTCTCATTAATGTGATCTTTTACCACATATGAATCTATTTGGTTTTTGGATGGAAACATTTTTTTTAAACAAATGACTCCTCAAAAACAGCATTCCTAAAACAAATGCCTGAATTCCCAAATACTGTTCAATAGGAATATTTAAAAGTGTGTTATAAATGGAAGTTACTATGTTTAGTAAGCAATAAAAAGGAATAGTTTTCTTCTCTAAATGTCTTGTCCTAAAAATTAGTCCTATCTTTGAACTTGTGCTTTGTGGAATAAGTGCCAAATTCTTCCCACATTTACATTTATGCCGTCACCCTGGTGTCCTCTGATAGTACTGGGCATGAATGGGTATAACAACAGGCAGAATACAACCTGAATTATGGATCTACAAATCTCATTTTCTTGTTTTTGTATATAAGCCATTTATTTTCTTTACAGCAGACATTCATTCATGTCCCATTCTAACAAAACAAAAGCAACAATCAGAAAACACAACATTGAAATGTCTTTACTGATCCTCTAAAAGGTTAATATTGGCAATACATACATTCCCAAATGGAGTTCACTGATTTCAATTGACATTTTGCATGATCAGGTTCATAGTGATATTTTTTGTTTCATGGAGAAATTTCACTAAGTTCAGGTTCAACACTACTTTCATTTTCATTATTAAAGTTGCAGTATATAAACATACTGGACCTAATGGCCATGTGTGTATGTACATACATATAAAAAAATCAATAATCAGTGCAATCAAGGTGTATCTGTATGCATACATACACACATATATTCATTATAGCGGATACCAAAGTGCTTGAGGGGTAGGGGAGAGCAGCGCTTTTTGGATTGTTTTTGCATTGCATCATTTACTATTCATGCTGGAATTATGTTTGTATTGGAGCCTGCATATTACACCATATTCATGGGAAGTTTGTGCATATTCCTGGAGCTGAAACTTGATATGCAAAATTTCAGCTTAATGTATTTTACCCTTCTTCATTAAGGTGTGAGTATGTATGGGTATACACACACACACACTTAGATATCCTCTGTAATCAATGACGAAAGCCTAGCATAGGTCCATGAGAAATACTTTGTTGTCCTCTGCACTACCTATATTACTCTGAAGAGGGAGTCTATGCTCAAGCAAAACAATGAAAACCACAATAACCACATGCCTGAGTTACCAGCTGCTAAGAATAGTTCTGAACTATTCATTACTGCTGTTTTGGGAGCAAACAGTTAAATATTTAGAACTGTATGGATTTTTCACTTCATTTTATTAGAAGTTAAAACATTTAAGACCCAGGCATAAAAAACAGGGTATTTATTTCAAATGCTATTCTATGCTATTTATTTAAACACACACACACACACACACACACACACACACACACACACACACACACACACACACAGTTTTATCCACAGCTTTATTGTAATGTGTTTGGGGGAAAAACAAAAAACAAACACAACACTTTGTGTCTAAAGAAATTCTTTATACTTTCCAATGCCACCATTTTCAGGATATCTTTTAGTTAACCCACTTGCAAGTTTACAGTAGATTCTGATTTAAATAATTTATTTGAAAAAAAAAAGTTGAAAGAAATATTGCAAATCAAGAGAACTCTGAACAACAGGCATTCTACTAATTGAAAAAGTGCCTGTTTTAAATTAACATGCTAGAGATGTTCACGTGAAAAAAAGAAAGGGTTAAATTTTACCCTTGGATATATTGAGTAAAAATGTAAGAAAGGAGATAGGGCAGCACTGTGTTATGTGGTTCTGAATGACGAACATCCTCTCATGGTGCAGAGTGTACATACAGCGAGGTGCATAACATGGTCTCCTGATGATAGAGATTCTGAGAACAGAGAATGTGTCCACAAGCTGATAGGAGCAGCACAAGCTACTCGCCACCTGTAATGCTGTGTACACTGCTTTTTGGCAGGGAATCAAAACACCCATGATGCTCAGCAACACACCGCAGTGGTCTTGTCATCAGTCAGCTGTGGAGCTAGCTAAGCACATTTTGCCCCTCACTCCACCAACCCTCACTAACTATCTACAAAATTATACAAAAATATTCTAGCAAAGCTCCCAAAATTAGTTCCTCTTTCTTCTCCACCTAACTTCTCCTATCCAGTCCCCCATTCTGCTTCCTTCCTTCTGAGCAGGGGCAGATGACTGTTTTGCGGGACCCCGGGCAGCGTCACTCTGCGGGCCCCCCCCCCTTTGCCACGGCGCATGCGCGGGGCTTTTTTAAGCGCAGGGCCCGGGGTGGCCACCCCGTTCGCCCTGCCCTATATCCGCCCCTGCTTCTGAGTGCTGTTAGCGCTGGGTTTTCCCTTCCTTTATGCTTATTTTATCCTTCTCTTCTTCATCTGTCTTCCATCTCTAATCTAATTGAAGATCAGTTGTGTCCCCAGCCAATCTCATCACCTTTTCTGATAGTCTACCAAATCCTTAGGATTTCAGCAAGTCTGGCATTCACTGTTAGGCCTGCTGCCATTTTCAACTAAAGTATTTCAGGGCTTCCCTGGGTCAGTGACAACCTAGAACACACTGAACACTTCTAACCCCAGGGAAGCCCGAGGCCACATGACATTTGAGCATGGCATTCAGCCCAGAAGACGCTGCCAGCAGTGATGATGCTGAGATCTCACCATACTGTTAATTTTGTGAGTTAGATTTCATCGTGGGCAGACCACTGGCAGCAGCAGAATCAATTGAACAGACAGGAAATACACTGATCTAAAATGATTTGAAAAATCAAATCCAAATTGGCTATTTGAAGCCATTTGTAAGATTGGCTTTTTAAAAACAGCTTACTCCTCCAATAATGTGTAATATTAGCATACGCTAAAATAAAATAAACAGGGAAAGCATAAATGCAAGGTCTCCTATTTCTCTGCTCCCCAGCTATCCTCAGCCAAGTTATTACAGTTAAATATTCTCTGTCCCATCTATTAACAGGTCTTTCCCATAAGAATCTCCCAAGACCAGACCTGGAAACTCCAGGTAATATCACTGTAGTATTTGCCTTATCTTGGATTTGGAATAAGGCAGAAGGTTCCCTATGGGACTGAGTCCTACACTCTTACTTGTCTGCCCAGCTAATGAGGTCGCAGCTGTTATGACTATAAGCACACTCAACATCATGTAAGAAATATGGCTCCACAACAAAAAGTGACATCCTTAAATACAATGAATAAAGAGGAGGGACAGTTTTATGGCTAAGAGTGGGACTCAAGAAATCTGGATTCACCTCCTGGCTCTGCCACAGACTTACTTTGTGTCGTTGGGCAAGTCATCGAAATTTTTCTATGCTGTTTTTCTCTATCAAAAGATGTGAGCTAATATTTGCTTTCCCCTACTTTTCATTTTGGCTGAAAACTCTTCAGGACATGTGTCTGTGCAGTATGTAGCACAATGGGATGCTGACCCTGGTAGGTTGACCACCTGGCAGGTTACAACTGTCGCCTCTCTTTTTTTCCCTACTTTTACAACTTTTATTTTTAAAAAAATGACTGGTCCTAATGGTACTGGAAATACTCATCAAAACATAACTAAAGAATCAATCTATGCCGTGATGCCTGACAATCTGCTGAGAGCCTGCAAGAATAAATTTAAGAGATATGAACTGGCCCCCATTCACATCAGAGAAGGACCTGTGAATTCTAGACTCCTGCAAACATGGCATTTGGAATTTTTTTCATTTTGCAATTTTATTGCAGACAGGTGACCAACACAGTGGCCCTGCTCTGCTGGGTCTAGCTGGGTTTTTTTTGGTGTCTCTCCTGTTTTGTCCTCAAGGGGAAGCTAACGGGATTGCAGGTCTGCTCCTTGCACTGTCCCATGGAACCAGGAAGCCCTGCCACTGCAGACACTCTCTATAACTTCCCTCTTCAATGGATTTCAGGCTGTCTTTCTTCTCTGATGGACTCATACCAAGATAGCTATCCTAGTATTTCAAATTATTATAGCAAAACATTCTGGTGCATGCTCACAGACATTTGAAGAAGGGCCCATTGACTTATTTGGGGACCAAAAACCATCTTTACTAAAGAAACCCACTGAATTTTTCATTTGAAAGCTTGTGTATATACAAAATTTTGGAAGATTTTTATTAAATGGCAATACCGTAAATTAGAAAACTCTTCAAGCATCACACCACTGCATTCCTCAAATAATTAGGGAAACACTCACTGCATGTATATTTTGGATGTTGGGGTCTGCTTGACTGAGAAGTCAAAAGGGAAGTCAAAGCAGATTCCTTCTCCAAAGAAGCAATCAGCTGAGGAATTCATTACACAGTTGCAGGTGTTCAGGAACAGCTGTTTAAAAGCCAGTAGTTCTCAATACAACTCAGTGAAATCACAGAGGTGTTTTCTTTTGCCCAAGTTTTCATATTTGTCTAGTATACACCAAGATTCCTTTTTTGCTGTTACTGACAGGACATGCTATGTTAACATGATAGGGAAAAAATAAAGTGAGTCTTTTAAAAATAAGTTTTTGCATTTGGATCATATTGGCTTTGCTTCATTGGTATTTTCATTGATGCAGTTTAAGCTATGTCAGCAAAACATGATTCTATGATTGCCTTTAATAGAGTTTGCAAATGTAACAATCTCATTAAATACTTGTTTCCACTTCCACTGTCATTGTCTTTGCCACCAAAGCTTTTTGGTCCAAATGCTTTGGAGCACAATCCTTGTCACAAAGCCACTATGTTTTGTATATTTGTATATGTTTTGTATGTTATGTATATTAAAGGCAAGTCTCTTATTAAAAGAAATAGGCACTCATCAGCAATTCCTGTTCCATAAGGAAATGTGTTTCATAAAGACTTTCAAGAATGGTTAAAAGATTTGTTTTAACCGGTTACAAGACAGGAAATAAAGGGTAGGAATAAATGGTAAGTTTTCAGAATGGAGAGTGGTAACAAGTGGTGTCCTCCAAGGGTCTGTCCTCGGACCAATCCTGTTTAACCTATTTATAAATGATCTGGAGATAGGGGTAAACAGTGAGGTGGCAAAATTTGCAGATGATACTCAACCAAAATAAGAGACTGGGCAACAAAATGGCAATGAAATTTAATCTTGACAAATGTAAAGTAATGCATACTGGAAAAAATAATCCCAACGATACTTACAATATGATGGGGACTAACTTAGCTACAACTATTCAAGAGAGAGATGTTGGTGTCATTGTGGGTAGTTCTCTCAAAACATCCACTCAGAGTGCAGTGGCAGTCAAAAAAGCAAATGTTAGAAATCATTAAAAAAGGGATAGAGAATAAGACAGAGAATATGTTATTGCCTCTATATAAAACCATGGTACACTCACATCTTGACTACTGCATGCAGATATGGTCACCTCATCTCAAAAAAGATATATTGGCATTGAAAAAGATTCAGAAAAGGGCAACAAAAATTATTAGGGGTTTGGAATAGGTCCCATATGAAGAGAGATTAAAAAGACTTGGACTTTTCATCTTAAAAAAGATGAGACTAAGGGGAGGAGTATGATAAACTGGTGTGAAAAAGGTAAATAAGGAAAAAAGTAGGTAAGAATAAGGACAAGGAAATAAGGAAAAGTTATTTACTTGTTCCCATAATATAAGAACTAGGTGTCACCAAATGAAATTCATAGGTAGCAGATTTAAAACAAAAAAGAGGAAGTTTTTCTTCATGCAGTGCAGAGTCAACTTGTGGAACTCCTTGCCAGAGGATGGGATGTGAAAACTAGGACTTTACCAGGGATCAATAAAAGAGCTAGATACATTCACGGAGGTTAGGTCCATCAATGGCTATTAGCCAGGATGGGTAGAAATGGTGTCCCTAGCCTCAGTTTGTCTGGAAATAGATGACAAGAGAGGGATCCCTCTTGAGATTAGTCTCTTTGGGGCATCTGGCATTGGCCACTGTCACCAGACAAGATACTGGGCTAGATGGACCTTTGATCTGACCCAGGATGGCCATTGTTATGTTCTTAGCTAATGCTTTGTCCCAGCATGCCCACAGGGCTAAGATAATTAACTTTCATCTGGTGTATTATAAACGTAACTATTTTGTCAGTCAAGTTTAGATTGTACATTTGCTGGGACAGAGAATGCATCTTCCTTTGAATAAGGCAGAGGACCCTAGAAATGTCCGACACGGCCTATATTATAAAATAAGCAAGTAAACAATAATAAAAAAACACTAATGGCAGACAAATAGCCCTTCTTTCAAAACTGCATCTTCGGGAGCTAAGGTCTTTTCACTCCCAGTTTCCATGGGCAAAGTTGTGAGACTAAGGGTACGTCTAGACTACAGGCTTCTGTCGACAAAGAGCATCTAGACTACATTGAGTTCTGTCGACAAAGCAAGCTGCTTTGTCGACATGGTAGTGTAGACGCAAAGGACAGTTTACATGCAATAACACCTTCTGTCGACAGAAACTCTGTCGACAGAAGGCGTTATGCCTCGTAAAATGAGGTTTACCAGAGTCGACTAAACTGCTGAGTTCTGTCGACATTATGTCAACAGAACTCAGCGGTAGTGTGGACGCAGGTATAGTTTTGTCGACAAAAGTCCACTTTTGTCGACAAAACCCTGTAGTCTAGACACACCCTAAATGTGTGCAAAGGAAACTCAAAGTTGGATAAAATGGCAAATTGAGGAGTTGGGGAATCCCTAGTCGGTGAAGAGCTATTTATTTTATTTATTTTAGCCATTCCTATATCTTCCCTCCATGGTCCCCAGACAGGAGGCATAGTTAAAAAAAAAAATCATTCCTCATCCTTATGTCCATCCTATCTTTGAGGGCATATTCCAGATTTTTATCTCCTTCACCCATGGAGATGGAAAGAACAGTATGGCACATTTTTCTCTCAACTTCCCAGTGAACAAGATAAGAGAAGTAAACAATACTAGATATACTCCATGGCTGCATCTAGACTGGCATGATTTTGTGCAAAATCTTGCCGCCTGTCTACACTGGCCGCAAGAATTTGCGCAAGAACACTGACTTTGTAATGTACAAAATCAGTGGTTCTTGTGCAAATATTCCGACGCTCCCGCTCAGGGATAAGTCCTTTTGCACAAATATTCTTGCGCAAGAGGGCCAGTGTAGACAGCCACCTTAATTTCTTGCGGAAGAAAGACAGATGGCTAAATGGCCATCGGAGCTTTCTTGCGCGAGACAGCGTCTACATTGGCACGGATGCTTTTGCGCAAAAGCAAATTTTTTGCGCAAGGGCACATGCCAGTATAGACGCTCTCTTGTGCAAATACTTTTAATGGAAAAACTTTTCCGTTAAAAGTATTTGCGCAAAATCATGCCAGTCTAGACGCAGCCCATGAGTGACCAAAATGGATAAAAGCTTCAGTTTACAGAGGAAAAAAACTGAAAATAAGGAGATAAAATACAGAAAAATCTGGAATATTTTGTATTGGAATGTGCTGGCTAATAAACTTTTATAGTAGATATAATCAAAGGTTTGCAAAACACTTTACATAGCTAGGTACTGTAATGATTTTTATTATGGTAGGACCTACATGCCTAAAGATATGGTTCCCTTTATACTAGGCATTATACAAGCACACAGTAAGAGATGCTTCTTGCCGCAAATTATTATAATCTAGATGGTCAAAGAAAGAACTAGTATTTATATAGGGGGAACAGAGGCACAAAAAGATTGTGACATGCCCAAATTAATACATCCTTCCAAGCAGTGAGAGGTACAGAATCTAGATCTCCTAATTACCGATATGCGTCGAGTGTAACATGTATGATTACTTGCCCTGTGGGCGGGTGGCGTATGTGTGCACCCGTTGCAAGGAGCTCCTGACCCTCAGAGACCAAGTTCGGGCTTTGGAGGACAGGGTGACTGAACTAGAGGAGCTAAGGGAGGTAAAAAGCTATGTTGATTAGACTTTCTGGGACACGGTAGTACTGTCCCACCTCCAGTCTGAGAGCCCCAGTGCTCTTAAGGAGGATGAAAGTCTCAAGGGAACAGAGCATTTAATGGGAGCAGAGGGAAACCATCCAAGTTGGGACCCTCCTCCCAGAGGATGTTGCGGTATCCTCTCGCACTGAGGATACCTCTGAGGGGGAGGGAATGCCAGTTAGGAAGAGGCAGGTGTTAGTAGTGGGTGATTCGATCGTTAGAAACATAGATAGTTGGGTTTGTGATGACTGGGAGAACCGCATGGTCACTTGCCTGCCTGGTGCGAAGGTTGCGGATCTCTTGAGGCATCTAGATAGACTGAGTAGTGCTGGGGAGGAGCCGGTGGTCGTGGTACATGTAGGTACCAATGACGTAGGGAAGGGTAGGAGAGATGTCCTGGAGGCCAAATTTAGGCTGCTAGGAAAGAGACTGAAATCCAGGACCTCTATGGTGGCATTCTCGGAAATGCTTCCAGTTCCACGCGCAGGGCCAGGTAGGCAGGCAGAACTTCAGAGTCTCAATGTGTGGATGAGATGGTGTAGGGAAGAGGGGTTTGGATTTATTAGGAACTGGGGACACTTTTGGGAGAGGGGGAGCCTATACAGGAAGGATGGGCTCCACCTAAACCAGGGTGGAACCAGACTGCTGGCACTAAACATTAAAAAGGCCGTAGAGCAGTTTTTAAACTAAGAGATGGGGGAAAGCCAATTGGTGCAGAGATGCACGTAAATCAGAAGGAGACTTCTCCTAGAGGAGAATCCATTGGTAGAGATTCTCTAAGCTGTAGTCAGAAAGAGAGGAGGGAAGAGGGCAAACCATGGGCCAGAGCAGACAAACAACCGCATACAAAGGAATCCAATGCATCAGGGAAGGGCAGACAAATAACCAGTGGTAAATTTCTAAAGTGCTTGTACACAAATGCTAGGAGTCTGACTAATAAGATGGGTGAACTAGAATACCTCATATTAAATGAGGAGATTGACATAATAGGCATCACTGAAACCTGGTGGAATGAGGAAAATCTGTGGGACACAATCATACCGGGATATAAAATATATAGAAAGGATAGAGCAGGCCGGGTGGGTGGCAGAGTGGCACTGTATGTGAAAGATAATGTAGAATCAAATGAACTAAAAATATTAAGTGAATCAACATGTTCAATAGAATCACTATGGATAGTAATTCCATGCTCCAATAATAAGAAATTAGCAGTAGGGATATATTACCGACCACCTGACCAGGACAGCGATACTGACATTGAAATACTGAGGGAGATTAGAGAGGCTACCAAAATAAAGAACTCTATAATAATAGGGGATTTTAATTACCCCCATATTGACTAGATACATGTCACCTCAGGAAGAGAAGCAGAGAGAAAATTTCTCAATGGCTTAAATGACTGCTTCTTGGAGCAGCTAGTGCAGGAACCCACAAGGGGAGGGGCAATTCTCGATTTAGTCCTGAGTGGAGTGCAGGATCAGGTCCAGGATATAACCATTACCGGACCGCTTGGGAATAGTGACCATAATATAACAACATTCAACATTCCTGTGGTGGGAAGAACACCTCAGCAGTCCAGCACCCTGGCATTTAATTTCAAAAAGGGGAATTACACAAAAATGAGGAGGTTAGTTAAACAGAAATTAAAAGGCACAGTGACTAGAGCCAAATCCCTGAAAGCTTCATGGAAACTTTTTAAAGACACCATAATAGAGGCCCAACTTAAATGTATACCCCAAATTAAAAAACATAGCAAGAGACCTAAAAAAGAGTCACCGTGGCTTAACCACCATGTAAAAGAAGCAGTGAGGGACAAAAAGGTATCTTTTAAGAAGTGGAAGTCCAATCCTAGTGAGATAAATAGAAAGGAACATAAACACTGTCAAATCAAGTGTAAAAATGTAATAAGAAAAGCAAAAAAAGATTTTGAGGAACAGCTAGCCAAAAACTCAAAAAGAAATAACAAAATGTTTTTTAAGTACATTAGAAGCAGGAAGCCTGCTAAAAAATCTGTGGGTCCCCTAGATGCTCGAGCTATCCTTTTAGAGGATACCTTTTAGAGGATACCTATCCTTTAAATCAGCTTCCGTACCTGATGACTGGAAGGTAGCCAACATGACACCAATATTTAAAAAGGGCTCTAGAGGCGATCCTGGCAATTACAGACTGGTAAGCCTAACTTCAGTACCGGGCAAATTAGTCGAAACAATAGTAAAGAATAAAATTGTGAAGCATGTAGAAGAACATAATTTATTGGACAAAAGTCAACATGGTTTCTTTAAAGGGAAATCCTGTCTTACTAATCTGTTAGAGTTCTTTGAAGGGGTTAACAAACATGCGGACAAGGGGGATCCAGTAGATATAGTATACTTGGATTTTCAGAGAGCCTTTGACAAGCTCCCTCACCAAAGGCTCTTGTGTAAATTACATGGCCATGGGAAAAGAGGGAAGGTCCTTCCTTGGATTGAGAACTGGTTAAAAGACAGGAAACAAAGGGTAGGAATAAATGGTAAATTTTCAGATTGGAGAGGGGTGACTAGTGGTGTACCCCAAGGGTCAGTCCTGGGACCAATCCTTTTCAACTTATTCATAAATGATTTGGAGAAAGGGGTAAGGAGTGAGGTAGTAAAGTTTGCAGATGATACCAAACTGTTTAGGATAGTCAAGACAGAAGCAGACTGTGAGGGACTCCAAGAAGATCTCACCAAACTGAGTGATTGGGCAACAAATTGGCAAATGAAATTTAATGTGGATAAGTGTAAAGTAATGCACATCGGGAAAAATAACCCCAACTATACGTACAGTATGATAGGGGCTAATTTGGCTATGACAAATCAGGAAAGAGATCTTGGAGTTATCGTGGACAGTTCTCTGAAAACTTCCACACAGTGTGCAGCGGCGGTCAAAAAGGCAAATAGGATGCTAGGAATTATTAAGAAAGGGATAGAAAATAAGACCCAGAATATCTTACTGCCCCTGTATAAAACTATGGTACGCCCACATCTTGAATACTGTGTACAGATGTGGCCTCCTCACCTCAAAAAAGATATTTTGGCCTTGGAAAGGGTTCAGAAAAGGGCAATTAAAATGATTAGGGGTTTGGAACGGGTCCCATATGAGGAGAGGTTAAAGCAACTGGGACTTTTCAGTTTAGAAAAGAGGAGACTGAGGGAGGATATGATAGAGGTCTATAAAATCATGAGTGGTGTGGAGAGGGAAATAAAGAAAAGTTATTTATTAGTTCCCTAAATAGAAGAACTAGAGGACACCAAATGAAATTAATGGGTAGCAGGTTTAAAACTAATAAAAGAACGTTCTTCTTTACACAGCGTGTAGTCAACCTGTGGAACTCCTTGCCAGAGGAGGCTGTGAAGGCTAGGACTATCATAGAGTTTAAAGAGAAGCTAGATAATTTCATGGAGGTTAGGTCCATAAAAGGCTATTAGCCAGGGGATCCTTGGTGTCCTTGGCCTCTGTTTGTCAGAGGCTGGAGAGGGATGGCAGGATACGAATCGCTTGATCATTGTCTTCGGTCCACCCTCTCTGGGGTACCTGGTGCTGGCCACTGTCGGTAGACAGGATACTGGGCTAGATGGACCTTTGGTCTGACCCAGTACGGCCGTTCTTATGTTCTTATAAACATGTAAAAAACAAATCCAGATTTGAAATTTGAAACTGGCATGAGTTCCTGAAACGATGAAAACAGAAGAAACCAAAAAAGGCAATGTGATTGTGTTGGGGAAAGATATTTTGTACATGCTCTATGAAACCGCACACAGATTTACCTAGGAAGACTCATTAGGTAACATATAAGTACAGAATCTGTTGGTATGAAATAATGTTCTGAGACTTATATCCTTATTTAAATCCACTACTTTGGGTTCAAACGTGTTATTCTACTCCAAGTTAAAAGTTTGTCGTCTTCTTGTAACAAAAGGTATGTACAGCCCCCAACAGTGGCTGCACTATAGAAGGAAAAGTGCTAATAAAGTGCTTTGAGATCATAAGATGAAAAGTGTCATTCATTCATGCATTCACTCATTCATTCAGCCAGCCAGCCAGCCAGATTGGAGATTGCTGTGTAGGCCAGACTTATGTTTTCTTTCCCCCACAGTCATTGCAGTGTTTCTGAATAAAGACGAGGCAGATCATGCACTGTTTGGAATGCACCTTGTCACAATAGAGTGAATTTTCAAAGATGACATTTCAGCCTTAACTCTGAACTTGCTGACTTTCTGTTTAACTCAGACCCTGATATTATTTGACCTCTGATTATTTTTACTGTTTAATTGTCTTTGCTTTCAAAATCAGCCATCATTTTTTGTAAAAGCAAGAGACAACATATTTTTTACAACTGTATAAGAGCATTTACATATTCAACCAGCAGACACTGCTCCTCAAAATCCTTTATAAACCATTGTATAAATAATATTGAGACCAATTTAATGCAAATAATTTAATAGAAAGAAAAATAATATTTTTATCCTATCAGCTAAGCCCAATGCTATCTATTTAGTCAATTTAGTCTACATGTTGCAAGATATATCAATATATATGTATATACACACACATATATATACATACTCTGATCCTTTTAAAAGATGCTTTATTGTTTTAGAGATAACAATGGTACAATCTAAATCTATGAAGTTTGCAAATGATTTCTCATGTTACATATTAAGGTATATCACAAAGCCAAAGTTATATTTATACAAATACACATATTCTATGCATCTCTAAGAATCTTTGTTATATTCTTGTCACTGGATATTTACATTTAATTTATCACATTTTCTGATTAGGTAACAAACAATACAATGAAAGTATTTGGGAAAAATAAGTGAGTATTTATGGATTTGGTTTTATTTACTGTATATGTAGGGAAAGACAATTTCAAATTTCAAAAATTCAAAGAGTACAATTTGCCTTAAGAATTATTTGGTCTACAAATTTTGTTTAAAAAAACAAATTTGATAAGTGCTTAAAAAGTTAATTAATTCAATAGATGTAAAATAGATTTGTTTAAAAAGAAATCTGTAAACAAGGAAGAGGTCTGATAACATTGTGCAAAAAAGTCAAAATGCTTTTGGTTCATGTGAATTCAGAATCTGCTCGAAGCAAACTTCACTACAGACTTATAGGTGAAGGTAGAAATTCCTACCAGAAACACCTACCAACCTTATTTACACAATAGGACTAGACCACAGACACCATCATAACAAAACTCTTTCCTTATAACAAATATACAACAGTAAGAGTGTTTGTCCTAATGTGGTCAGCTGTCTACAGGGAAATATTTTTAATTCTTAAGAAATTATGGAAAATCATTGTATGACAATGATTAAGGAAATAGGAAACATGCATTATAGCACACAAATAGACTGTATCAGAAAAAAAAATCGGTAAAATTCCAAATCCTGGTAAAAGCTAATAATTAATTTTAAATATCAGATAGAAAACAGCACTGCTTCCTTAAGGATCTGTGCCTTGCGGCACATATGTGGCTTTTATAGCACAATGCTATTCTGCCATTCCAGAATATTCAACAGTACATTCTACTGTATTTAATATTATCCATATTATGTACTGGCTTGCTTCAAAATGTAAACAGCTGTGAGGAATATATCATCTGAAGTTGTCATATAAGCTATTAAAAGCTAAAGTTTCATCTAAATTAAATCCACAGCTAACTTCAAGCATAAAAGCACTCATAAAAACCTTTGGGGGGCTATTAAGTATTTCTGTAAAGAGACCGTAAAAACACGTAGCTAAGTAAAGTTTAAAAATAGGTATGGTGCCTTTTTAGCTTAAAAAAAAGTCTTTTACTAAAAACTTCTGTTTTCACAATTACCATATTTCAACAATAAAAAAATACATATTAATATATATCCAATATCACAAAAAACACAGTAATTGGCACATTTAAATGAACTGTATGTAGCATTCTAGCCATGTTGGTCCCGGGATATTAGAAAGACAAAGTGGGAGGTATTATGTTTTATTGCACCAACTACTGTTGGCAAAAGAGAGACGCTTTCAGATTTACACAGAGCCCTTCTAAGCTTGTCTCTCTCACTACCAGAATTGGGTCCAGTGAAAGATGTTATTACCTCAGCTCCTGCACCACTCCCATTTGATTAGTGATATACATATGCCTATCCTTTTCACCTTTATAAGATGAGACTACAGTCTCTCATTCAGAGGAGTAAATGAGCCTCTTTAAAATACGCTAGTTTGTAAACTTCAATTTTAATTGGGTTTACACCAAAAAAAAATCCATCTCATGTTAATTTGTTCATATATTCTACTAGACTGATTACCACTTTACTCTTCCTAATACACACATTTACAGGTCATGCAAATATGATTATCACACGTGGAAAAGTTGTCCATATTTCCATGTAAAAGATATTTGATTATATCTATTGATTTGAAAAACTGTCCAATATGTTTTTAGCACAAATGTAATGTTACAGCTACATATATATATATAATAGTGCAGCATAAGGAAATCTAATAGGAAGGTGCAGAAAAGAATGTCATTCTTAGTCACACTAAAACTTAGAAACTATACTTACTGTAATACTGTATCATCTCTATTAAGGCTATTTATAAATTTACAATACATTACATTCAGATAAATATTTTTACAAACTATAACATACACTTGTTAAGCTTCCTTGGTAAAAATAAAAAGAAAGCGAAGAAGAAATCTATCAAATGTTGGTAGAACAGAAAAATCAAATTAAAAGCTATTTGGATCTCATATAAAGGATTACGTACAGCTGATTTTAACTGCCTATGAGACACATTTAAAGGTAAGATTTGAAAAAAATATATTTATTTAGTTGAGATAGTATCAATACTTCTTCCCACAAAAAATTAATCAAAGCTATTTTCTACAAGTATATATCATATTTGGAGCAGGGGAAGAGTGGCAAACTGGGTAATTATTGACTATATCTTTATTTATTAAATAACCCATAATTCTTTTGGCAACAGCTGGATTCCACTGGTTGACACCTGGTATCACACATGCAGACAGCAACTGATGCAGTTACTTTTATAGCTCTAATTCAGGTATCTCAGAAAATAAAGATGTTCTCCCTGTATTCTGGGCTTAGACCCATGTAAATTTCTCATAAATCCTTTCCACAAATCTCTTTTAACATGCAAATCCATAAATCATCATAATACTGACAAAGAAGTTAACCAACACGTGAAACTAATGCTCATTCTATCCAGAGCCATGTACAGGTAAAACTACCCAAACCTGAGGCATCTTTCCAGAGCTCTCTTTGGCTGAAAATCAACATGACCAAGACACATTTGTCCTCGTGGTGTAATTAATCACGTCTAAAAATCTTGTCACTTGACCAAACTTTGATTATCCTTACCTTGTCTACAGTCTTTATTGATAACTCTATCCACTTGGAATTGGGTTCATTTGTAATCTTTTAGATCAAATAAAGCAAAAGAAAACACAAAAAAGCTTAGCAGGCAAGCAATACTTACTGATGATGGTAAACCTGGTGGAACTTTTCGAACTTTCTTTGTTTGTACTTCTGCAAAAAGATAGAATGCCACTGTAAGAGGTGTTTACTTTGAAATTTGCTGAACAACCACCTTCCTTATATTTCTTACAGCTTTAGTCTAGACTTTTAGCATTTTAGTAAAATAAAATGCATACTATTGCTACTTATTCAGATCAGGAAGACTGGTTATGTAAAGTTGAGGAAAACAGTGAATGTGAAGATTTGGAGCTTTAGATAATTTGCTCCCTCTTTACATGGTTTTGTTATTAAAAAGGATGCTTGTGTGTGTGCAACCAAGGGAAAGCAAAGAATCAGCTAACATTAAAAAACCTACTTGTATTGCCAGCCGGAATTAGAAGCATGCTCTGTCGCTTACTTTTACTATAAAATATTGTTCAATAAAATGCAACTTCATTTGTTATTTTTAAATGGAAAGAAAAACTTCAAGACAAAATAACTCACCCATAGAGGTACTGTGAAGAGGCCTCCTTCGGGGGTTATTGCTAGAATACTGATAGTACTGAGAGCCAGGTTTCGTGGGTGAAAGAGCTCCTGGGTTGCCAATATCCATGTCACCTCCAAGGAGACTTTGCTAAAAGATTTTAAAAATACATATTGTGAAATCTCTCTCTCTCTCTCTGCGATTAACCATTTCTTAATGCTTAAAATAACACTGTAAAAAACCTGCATAAGGCAAACTAAAATACTATTTTAGAGCCTCCACGATTTGAAGTACACAGTACTAAACATTTCCAGTTTAGGGTCTTTCCCTTTGCTATGGATGCTTTATAGAGTAGATTTTTAAAAAAAATCCTAACATTTCTTACAATTAAAGGAGACTTACGCCTTTTATGCAAATACAATCATTGTTTAGCATCAACTTTTGAAGCCACATTGAAGAAGTATATTTGAGTACTATTTATTTTCTTCACAGCAAACAAAATGTGTCTGTATACATACTTTTGGTAACCACAAGCCTTTATCCCATTCCTAATATTGTGGTTCAATGTATAATGAAATAGCTACACTAACTATCTGCATATAGAAAAGATTTTTGTGTCCTAAATGAAATATACAAAGTAGGTATCATACAAAATACACACGCCAAGTACATAATATTTGATTAAGATGTGAAAATACAATTATACAGCACTGAAAATCCTGGTTAATATGCTAAGTTATTGAAAAAAAAACCCCAAAACATCTAAGACTATTGGAGAGCAACAGCAGCAAAAGACTTTTAAGTATATCCAGTTTATGTTTGAATTATAACTAACAAAGATGCACACCCACAAATGCAAAATTTAGTCATGAAAGGACTCTTGGTTTCTATGAAAAAGCAGGAAACAGTATCTGACCACAATAAAAGAAAAATTTTAATCTGTAAGAGAGTATGAAAGAAGAACAATTTTCTAAGAGTAAGACTCTATTTGCTATAAGCTACATTGAAACTTACCCATAATATATAAATCCCCTGATTATACTCTGCATTGAACACATTGTTCTTTTAATTATTCTGATATGCAATAAAACAGGTGTAGATACTACCATTTATATTAAGAACAAATTTACCATTTAATAAAGAAATTTTAAAATTAAGTACCAAAAATCTAACTTTATCGTTACTTGTAATCAACTTTTACTGACTGAACTAATTACTGTACTTGATAAAGTACAGAATGTGTTTTCCCTAATCTAAATTCTAATCACCATGTCACTCACAACAGACTTAGTAATGCTTCACTAACACACTATTCACATGCAAAATACTCTAAATAGGCCAATTATGACTCTGCCCCTGTTCCCTGGTTAACCCGCTGAGAACTGAAAAATTTCACAAGGCAGTCACCAACTAAAACAAAGGCTCCTTGTTTTAAATTAAGACAGTCTTTTTCATTCCTAAATAGCTCAACAAAGTGGCATGTCTTCTAATGAAAGCAGTTGGTCAAATATGACCCATGAGCTGGAAAATCAGAAATTAAAACATTCTTATTCACTGACTATACTTCTAGAAACATCCAAAGCTAACTTTTGATTCTATAAAACTATCTTACTTTTATTCCAGATAAGCAATGTGTAAATAACTAATAGGTTATCAACAAAAAGTAATCCTTGATTGATTCTCTTTTAGGGCTTTTTACATAATGTGCTGTCTAGCATTTGGCTTTATAGAAATTCCAAAAGGGTGTAATTTTATTTTCACGGATTTTAAAAATGTGAGAATGTTAGTCACAACTTTCTTGTTGCTAATATCTTTAAATTTAGCAAATATTTAATATACACCTGTGGTGACTATGTTCTTTTTAATATACACCTGCAGTAACAATATTTGCAAGTGAGTCACATAATGGCAAAGAAATACATACAAAACTCCCTGAAAAAGTTATCAACTCATTCTGAATATACTATTGAAATAAACATAATTTTATTGAATGTCTTTTATTGAATAATTCATTCAATGTATGAAAGCCTGCTAGCCACAAAAATCCTACTCAACCATATATATATATTTTTATCAAACATACATTTTTCACATAAAGACAGACCAGTTCATCTGTACCTGGACTAATCATATGTCTAGTGGTCTTAAAGATTTAGCTCTCTACATCCATCCTACTTGGTGTAATATGATTTTTTTAAATATACATAGAAATGGAGTTTACATTCTTGTACAAATAACATGAATCTTGGTTAATTTAATATAATTTTCCACACATTTTGTTGTTCTATTCATTAAATGCCTGGAAAAACTGTGATTTCTACACAGAAAAAAACAGACAACAATACTGGAAATAAGCATGATAAGAATCTTAAAAGCATCCCATGTTTTTTGTTTAGCTATTGCTTAATTTTCTTTGTCTCTAGGGGTTTTTTTTATAATAATTACTAATTCCTTGATAACAAACGCTTGATGACATAAATCTACAAAGTTAGATAATAATATGTCGATTACATATAAAGCAACATTCTGGTACTTTGGACACTTGTGAACGGAAATATGCAAAAATTTAAGAAAGACTGCAAGAAAGGACTTCCAACATTATGATACCATTTTGCTTCCTTGTACGGTTTGTTCGTTCAAGGAGTCGATGTATATATTCTTGATATATTAATGTGCATTACCTTTGCATGTACACATGGTCACAATTAATCCTACATATTTTACTGTAATTTCAGTATTTGCTGAAAAAGCATTGCTGTCTCTTAATAAACTTTTATCATAATCACAAAGACCAAATTCTTCTTTTTTTAAACCTTCGTTGTTCACTGGGACAACAAAGTCATTCTTCAAGGCAACAAAACCATGTATTTCTGTCCAATTAAGGAGCCCTCCCTAAATACTCCCCCTTGGAAAACTGAGATAAATTATGTATATGTATATGTACTTATTCTGTGATGCAGGTAGCAAGTAGCACAATGGGCATTTATTATTGTTCAGCCTACATGCCGCATTATTAATGGCCTGCAACAAATAGAAAAGATAAAATGTTTACAAACCCGTGACACCAGAGATTACATAGCATTTAAGGCTCTTTGTCCATATTTGATCTTAAAGTGTATGAATTATTAGACGTCTGAAATACGTATTTGCCATTAAGAAATGATGCCTTGCAAGTTAAATGTTATATCTGCTAAACTCCTCTCCTCATTTTAGACAGGGTTAAAATGGTTGCATGTTTTTCATTTAGCGCAATCTAATGTTCTGATGTTATCTTTGTGTCCCACCAGCATGCTACCCAGGAAACACAGGAAACAAGATGTTGCATATTTTGAAGCTAAACTATATAAACCTTACAGACATATTCTTGCAATTTAGCATACTCTGTGCAAATCCCAGCCCTCTGTACTGTATAGTTTGTAGTGTACATTGTATTCTCAAAGACAAAGAACATAACGTAAGAATTTTCCAGTCAGATTTCAAAGTTTGAGTTAAAAAACAAATCAGAGAAGAAAAGCAATCTCAACACAGCAAGATCCATTACCAGATTCAGACATCCAGCAGTTTTTTGTCAATTTGGATGCTTTGTTTGTTTGTTTGTGTTTGTTTATTTGTTAGTTAGTTACCTGGAACTCAGTCTCTGTTTCTAACACACCCTCAACCCTGTCTTCTTTTAATTTTAGCCGGGAAACCTTCACTTAATTCAGTAAATGAAACCACATATTGAGGGTTATTTAAAAAAAAACCAAACCACCCCACTGTATTTATCAAAATGATTAATACCTGAGTGGTAGTTTAAAACAAAAAAAAACTGGACTGTTTTCATCAAAATCTGAAACTTTGCTTTTTAAATCAAAATGATTTTTGCAACCAAGTAATTGTTACACTTCAATCATTTTTTAAAATATGAGTGAAAAGTAGATTTCTGTAACTATTATTTTTACCCCTTAATTATAGATATGAGTGAGATTAGAATAGGATGAGTGCTGCCTTCTATTAGTATATAATTGATTCAGATGAAAGGAAAATGACCTTGAATGTTGTAATCTGGGTGTGGGGTGGAGGAGAAAACCCTCCACAGGTTAGGAGGAAATATGTACAAAAAGGTACTTTGCTGGATTTACCATGGATTCTGTTTTTTTCATTCCCCATTACATGATGACCAGATATCAAACACGACGACATCATGGGGGGATGTTTTAGAACAAAGAAAAACAGTTTTCAATGAAACCAGATTAAGCTCCTTTTCTGAACTATTGCCAAATGCTTGAGTGTTGAATCCATGTTGGAGCATTCTAGTGCTTGCACAGCTGCAATTCTATTCTACGATCACAAACCTACATGATGTATAGTGACTGGGGCCCACATATTCCCACAGGAAGCAAAAGGGCCTATGGGTTCAAAGAAGCATCAGGAGGGATTGCGTGGAGGGGAAAGGTGACGGCACTGTAGCATTCTTTCTTGTCATGTGGTTGCACAAGAACCTCCGCACTACTTATGGTGCTGCCATGTGGCACTTAGGATCCTGTCGGTTGGCCAACAAAGAGATGGGGATAGGAATTCAGTATGTTATGCTCTTCAGGAAAATAAGCATAGTGCAGAGATCAAATGCATTATGCAATTCTGTTCTGAGCAGCACAACAGGTATTCCCACACAGAGCATAAAGAACTATCTCTGCAGCACGGAAAGCTTTGTGAAAAATATTATTGTAGCTGGGAATGGGCGGCGAAGAGGAGTTCAGAGCAGTGTTTAGCTTCAATGGAACCCTGGGCCCATAGGACCCTCCTAAGCATTTCTTGTAGATCACCAAGAAACCTTATACAATAGTATGGGACCTCCTCTTCCAAGCAGCTTCTGGCTTGCCTCTCCTTGCCGATGCATATGACAAGAAGGGAAACACAGACAAATCTGTGTAGCAAACTGACTTTGTCCAGATAAACAAGGCTGAAGGCTGAGCTTACTGTGAGTATAAAATGCTGAACTACTACTGGTGTGTGTGTGTGTGTGTGTGTGTGTGTGTGTGTGTGTGTGTGTGTGTGTGCGCGCGCGTATGTGTGTGTGCACGCACTAGAAGATTTACCTGGCATTAACTTTTGTTTTGTGGAAAATAAAATGAAAATGTACATGCTTCATACGCTTTACCGCAGCAGCTTGAGGCCAGATGCGTAGTGCCATTCTATGGCCGCTGCAGCACCAGCAGGCACAGCATGCATGCCCAGCTGGAGGATGGACAGACAGACACTCTCTGCAATATATAGTAGATCGCTGTCCTGTTCTCCACTCCTACCCTCTGCTCCCGCAATGAAGTTATATCTGTACAGGTCCCCATCACTGGCCCCTTGCTGCCCCCCTGTGATCATTATGCAGAATAACTGACCCTGCTTTCCATCCCATATCCCATTCCCAGCACATCCCATTTTCCTGGCAGAGCCAAATCCTTACTTTGCTTTACGTAATAACAAGAGGAAGCTGTATATCAGCTGTATACCGTTTGTTCTTGTACAGAAACACACACAGGCTACGTCTAGACTGGCATGATTTTCCACAAATGCTTATAACGGAAAAGTTTTTCCGTTAAAAGCATTTGCGGAAAAGAGTCTAGATTGGCACGGACGCTTTTCCGCAAAAGCACTTTTTGCGGAAAAGCATCCATGCCAGTCTAGACACGGTTTTGCGTAAGAAAGCCCCGATCACCATTTTCGCGATCGGGGCTTTTTTGCGCAAAACTATACCATGTTGTCTACACTGGCCCTCTTGCGCAAAAGCATTTGCGCAAGAGGGCTTTTGCCCGAACGGGAGCAGCATAGTGTTTCCGCAAGAACACTGAGAATCTTACATGAGATCGTCAGTGTTTTTGCAGAAATTCAAGCGGCCAGTGTAGACAGCTGGCAAGTTTTTCCGCAAAAGCACTTGCTTTGGCGGAAAAGCTTGCCAGTCTAGACGCAGCCACACACTCTTAAATACATAGTAGATAATACACACACACACACACACACACACACACACACACACACACACACACACACACACACTTACTTCATTATAATGCTTGCAAATCATGCATCACTTTAAACTAATAAGTTCATTTCATCATATATATTATAAGAATTAGAGGAAATCACTTTCTTCCTGTAGAAAGAAAACTTACTATTTTTTCATAACCCTTTCCACACACTGTGATGTAAAAGCCTTTAGGAAGAGTGATCGATCTGCCTAGGTTTAGGAGGAAATGAAAGTTTGTACTTTCACCTTGTTTGCCCTTTGTCACATTCTTACTTTAGACTATGGACTCAATTTGCACGTTCTGAAGTGCTGCCTCCACTACTGTACTAATCCCACTTTGCCAGCCAGCGAGGCCAAGTAGCACAAGATCATAGCCACACCTCCTCCATACACTTTTCCATGTGACTTGATCCCTGAAGGAGAAAGGCTCAGCTCCTTGTAGATGCACCACAAAGAACATTATTATGCACACAATAACGGACAGAGAACAATCTAATTGCTATAGATTGCTTATACACCATGAGGCAGTATATTATGTTTAATTATGAATTTTCAGGGAACCAAAAGCAAGGAGAGAACAGTGCTGTGATTCTCCTTTACATGAAAAAATTAGTTTTCAGAACTTTCCCACCCCACAATCTCAATCAATGGAATTTGTCTCCTAAGTGCCTAAATCTTTTAAATCGGTTAAGCTGATTGCAATCATGCCCAAACACCTTTGAAATTCTGAGATTTTGTTTGTTACAAACTTGCAACCTAGTCAACCTGAATGTGTCAAAACCACACGCTGGTTGAATAGGAGTGTTGATCTCTGTCTCATCTTCTGTGATTTTATTTCCACAGCATTCTAGCATTTTGAGATAAACTGTAGCCCAATCACTTTCCCATATGTAGCTCTGGGATAAAAATCTGAATCGTACATTTTAAATGGTGGAGGAAGAGAGCTCCAAATTGTTTCATCATCCAGGGTTCTGCCTCTTCTTCCTGTTCTGAACTATATTTATGAACTTTTGATTTGGTAACAATTGTGTTGGCTAAGCTATAAAGGCATTCCATACATTCTCTGAATTGTTTCTCAGTTATCTCCCTCTGTGGTTTCAGTTCTTTGTTAATTATATTATTAAACCAGATTTCCACTGAGACGCTGACGGTGTCATCTACCCATAATCTGCCAAGTCCCTTCAAAAGCTTCTTCAATGACTTTTGAAAGTTTAGCACCTCTTTGTAGAGCTCTCTGTTGTGTAAAATATGCATGCTATGTTTTTATCAAAAGTCCTCATGCTTAGTGCAAATATCAACATACTCATGGTGGCTGAATAGGCAAATATAGAACCAATTTATTGAATTCCACCAAATGTATTTGTGAAGCAGAGATGTCCATTTTCCTTTTCATATAACAAACCATAACTCTGAAAGTATTTGAGGAAAAATGTTGAACTTCCACTGAATGCTTTGACTTTTCTCAAAGAGTTTATATTGTTTCTTGCACACTCATTAGCCAGAAGTTAGGTTAATTACACCTGAGAAGCACCTCATATTTTTCTCCCTTAATTCTTTGTTATAATTTTATCTCCATTGTTAAATGGTATAGAACATTCTACATTTTTTTTCAAATATTGGCTTGTATCTTTGTAGGAATATTGTAGCTATTACAAGAGAATTTCTCGGCCCTTGTACATCAATGTCCCTGATGTTGATTCTTAGAGAGCTTGTCTCCACTATGCCAGGGATCGATGCTGCAGCAATTGATCCACCAGCTGATTTTCTCTGTCTGTTTATATGCAATAAATCAATCTCTGAGCGCTCTCCCATCAATGCCCTTACTTCAGAAGGACGAGAAGAGAAGCCGACATTGACAGAAGAGCAGTCTCCGCCAGATGCCGCAGTAAGTACAATGACTTTTTTTATGCTACTTGCATAGCTGAAGTCATGTAGATTAGATCGAAGGTGGTAGTTAGTGTATATAAGTTCTTTTTTTTATAATTATTCCATTCCTCCCTCCCCCCGCTATTTCCTCACTTGCATTTCTTAGGGTGAGATCTCTGCATTTACTTCTCTCTGGTGGAACATATGAGTAGGGGGAAGTGCTTTGATCATTTCTTCAAAAAAAAAATTTTTTGTGCATTTTGAGATTCAAATATAATGTTATTCTGATAAAATAAATTAGAAACTTTCAAAGATCAATTATCCGCCTTTCTTTTGATTATACAGAATAACCATAGATTGATCATTTTCATTTTGGGGGTCTCAAAAATGAAACATAATATCTGATGTTTTGAATGAAACTGATGTACAGACAGGAATACAGTTTTAAATTATATCACAGCATCTACGTTCTGACGATGGAGATACTGATGATGGCATAAAATGTCTCACTTGCCGAATTGGTAAACTCATTGTTCTTCTTGTCTTCTTCGAGAGATGAATTTTTATTTAATAGCATTTTTTACCTAATCTATTTTTTCTATACTTTTTAGGTAAGCAAATTCCTCTTTAATTTTTATACTTAGCAACTTTTAACAAAGTTTACTTTTTATTTCAGAAAAATTATCAACATTCATTTCTTTTGAATCTTCATTCACTTCCTTCCTACCACTTCCTTCATATTTAGGCATGATGAGTTAAATTAATTCATACCCTGCTGTTTGGTCATCACCAAATGCGTTTTTTGTTTGTTTTGTTTCGTAGTATTGATCTGTAGCTTTCCCATTTACAGAGAAGAAAGTATGGAAAATGTGACCGAAGTTTTACCAAAAGGCTCAGAAAGGAGAAGAAAATAAACTTCCTCCAAAATCATATTATTTAAAATCTCATTATTTTTAATGCAGTCTTGTGATTTTGGGGTGGGAAGGACTGACTCATGATTTTTTTAAATGCTTAGGGTTGAAATTATTGAATTTCTATTGTCAGAATGAGACACAACTTCCTACCGTATTCAACACTAAAAAAGGTTAACTAATACTGCATATTATCAGATACTATGTCCAGCTTCCAGAACTTTGAAGGCGAGCAAATCAAGTATTCACAATATTCGTAACCCCACTGACTTCCTTGTGCAACATCCAATGACAGCTGATTACACCTAGTAGATACATTTCTCCCTGTACACCCACAATTGATTCCAGCCATCCTCCTCCTCCCTCTAGACTTCGAGAAAATTCTATAGCTTTTTTTTATTACTAACATAGGTCTAAGAAGGACCGTAATGTTCTCCACTTCATTTTTTAACTTTTTGCTATATAGTTTTCATTCACAGACTGGAATCTGATCCTTATCTTTCTACTATCAAAAAACTTTCAGACATATGTAAACAATCTAGACTGAGAGACATTTAAAGAAATCCTTTCCTCTCCCCCCCCCAAACATACAACAACCCAAACAAAACAAAAATCAGAAGAAAACTGATAACACCTGAAAAACGCACTGCAAACTGTCCTGAGAGAGAGAGAGAGAGAGAGAGAGAGAGAAGACACATGAACAGAGAAATTCATCCAAGATTTGTCGACACTCTCTTTGTAATTCTTGTTAGGTTAAGTTTTTCTGGTCCAGCAAAACTACACTCACAAGGCAAAGTCAAAAAGGAAAATAAAAATAGTTACATACCACTCTGGGGTCTCCCTCACGTTGCATTGTGGCAAACCCAGCTTATTACAGTTTACATCAGGCATGTCAAACAGGCCTCTAGTGGGCCGCATGCGGCCCGATCAAAATTTTTAGAGGCCAGCCATTACATTTTTATAAAAGAATAAAGTGCAGCCTGCTGGCCGCTTGGAACACGTGGCCGAGTGCAGATCACCCGGCCGCTCTGCACACGGCACCGCAGTGACTGATCATGACTGGCCGGGCCACTCAGCACTCCAGCGACTGCTGATGGCTGGCCAGACTGCTCTGCACATGGCACCCAGCACATGCTCATGGCCAACTAGGCTGCTCTGCACATGGCGCCACAACACATGCTCACGGCTTGCTGGGCCGCTCTGCGCTGGGTGCTCCAGCACATGCTCACAGCCGGCCACCCGCTCTACACAGGCATCAAGCGCCTGCTCACAGCTAACCACTGTTCTCATGCCACCCCAATGCCTGAGGAAGAAATGTGTGGTGATGGCAAAGGCTCCGGGACCCAGGCATTAGGTTGGGGGGAGGGGCGGCTGGGAGTGCCTGGCTCTGGGGAGAGGAGGGGGATATTTTGTTAATATTTTGGTTTTTATTTATTTATTCCCAAATAAAATCACAAAATGTATATTAATTTTATATCAATATGTCAATTTGTTGCAATTCCATGAATATTGTGTTTATGCAAAATCTCAAACTTATAAAGTATCTGAAATTTTCACAGAAGCCTGTTCTATTTGATTAACCACGGTGTATACTTGTTTTTATTTCAACAAAACAAGTTATATATCATATACAAAATTAAAAAGTACCTTAAATGCATATTTAAATTTTAAAAAATTATGAGCAAATAAAAATTTTATACAAATTACTGTATTATATTAAAACAAGACCCAAAAAATTATAAAATATACCTAAAACATAATCTATAATTAATAATTATGACTTTCTGATACAAGTACATTTTCTTTGGTGGCCCTGAAAGCTATCAGTTTTTGTTTGTGCGGCCCTCAGTGGGCTTCGAGTTTGGCATGTCTGGTTTACATCCTCTAGCAGCTATAGCCACAAAGAGCTTTTCTCATATCCAGGGATTTCCAGAGTATAGTGTTGCTCTGGCCACATATTTACCCTTAGAAAGGGCTTCTACACTTGGACCCAGGGAAGCATGGAACTTTACACCAGATCTGTGTTACCCACTTTCCCAGGGTAAGGGCCAAGAAAGAAGGCTTTATAAACCAAAAAGAAAGCTGCCACAAGAGTTTAGCAAAGGGGGTGGAGTGATGTTGGGAATCTAGATCATGGGGTATGTCTACACAACAAGACAAGGTTGAATTAAGATACGCAGTTTCAGCTACATTAATTGCATAGCTGAAATCAAAGTACCTTAACTCGCCTTTTGATGTCGTTACACACTGCAAGAAGCCAAAGGGAGAACACTTTTCCTTCAACTTCCCTTACTCCTCCTGGAAGCAGGACTACCGGTATCAGCCGCAGTGCCCCTCAGTTCAAATTAGCGTGTCTTCACTAGACCGCTGATTTGAACCTGGAAGTGGCAGCTTTGATCTTCTCTGTAGTGGAGACAAATCCTTAGAGTCCTGCACAAAGCCCATTACTCAGGCAATCTCATCCAGGATGAATTCCATTCTGTTTGCCAATCAAAAGAGGTGCAGTTTTCTGCCATCAAACATAATAGTACCCATTTATTTTAGTTGTGCCGTGTAATCTGTCTAATGAGATATGATAGTAGCAAACTTAGACCAAAGTGATACAGTTTATATACATATCTCAACCAGAATCAATGTGAAGACTAAATGAGGGGTAATGACAGAATCCTTTTCCAGGGTAGAATAGGTGATACAGAGCTAATTTTTGCCCTCAGTTTATAACAGGCCTGAGCAAAATAGGGCTTGCAGGCCAGATGTGGCCCACCAAGCCACCAGATCTGGCCCGCAGAGGCAGTGGGGAGCCCCTGGCAGGCTCTCCTGCTTACCCCACAGCTGCATGCACTATGCAGAAACTCAACTGCAGGGCTCCGTTTCTGTTTTAAAACTGGAGGGGAGAGGGGAAGTTTCAGGAGCCGCCCTGCCCCCAGCACAATCCCATTGGCTGGTTTCTGGCTGGAAACCAGCGAATAGGAGCTGCTTGTTTGAATAATAGGCAGCCGAGAAGAACCATACCCCCCCCCCACCTCAGCTCCGTTATTCAACTAAGTACATGGCCAGGCAATCAGGCAGGCTGGCTGGCTGGGAAATGTTTTAAGCTCTGCAAGCCTTAGCTCCACAAGCAGGCAGGCTAGTTTGACTGCTGGCTGGTAAGTCTCCTGGCCACAGCTTGTTTCTGGCACCCTAACCCTTCTCTGCCCCAACCCTCTGCCTCCTACTCAACATAACCAAACCCTCTGTCTCTCTCTTACACCAATACCCCTCCCAGATCTGGCACCCCAAACTTCTGTCCCAGATCACAATATCCTCCTACCCTAGGTCACATCCCAAATCCCTTCACTCCAGTCCCCTACGCTAGGTCACAACCAACTCCTTCACCCAAACTCCCTCCCAGACTCCAGTCTCTCTCATGCATTCAAAACCCTTACACCAATCTCCCCTCTGCACCTAACCTACATCCCAGACCCTGCATCTCCTCCATTAATATCATGGAAGAGTGCAGCCCTCGACCACTTTCCAAAATCTTAGAGTGGCCCCCCAGTCAAAAATTAGTGCCCACCTCTGGTTTACACCCACATAAATCCACTGACATATATGTGGGCTATAAAAGGGATAAATTAGGGGAGAATTTGGCTTCTGGTCAATATTGGATCTGATGTTGATTGCTGTTCAGCTGTATATAATTAAGCTTTGTCTGAAGCATTTTTTACAACCCGGTGATGCTAAAATGGAGATCTGCCACATCATCATCCAATTCAACTGCTCTACAACTTCTCCCTTGTGCGTATAAAACATGCACCTCTTTTATGCAACAATTAAAATTAATCATTAAGAGACAGTCTTCCCATTTCTGTGTCCTCTGTATTTGATATATATATAAAAAAGGAAAATGTCTGCCTACTGGCACTTCCGTGCCTCCTCCCTAATATAGCACAGCAAATCATACAAAAAGTTAAGTTATATTAAGTGTTCCTATATTTTAAACATGCACTACATCAGAGCATTGGCATATGACGTAAGTGTTACTACGGTAACTACCACATAATATATACAGGAGTAATTGTCAAATAAAAATCATGCATGTTGGCATATAAATTAGAATGGCCTGATGGCTACAAAAAGGCTCATGCATCCTCCTGTTTTACTGTTTTTCTTATTCTTCTAAAGAATATTTGAATTTGCAATACCCAATTCCACTCACTCTCCAAAGTTTATCAGATCCTATATCCATCTGGTACTTATCAGCAATGTGGTCACTTAGTGGAGCTGATAGGAGGTTAAGAATGAGGGTTAATGAAGAGCAGAAATTCATACTGCACAATGAAAGAAAACTTTTTTTTTCAATTTTCTAGAGTAAAATATACAAAAATTGCAAGCAATAATAAGTCAGTCTATACTACTTTTCCAGTTCAAATGAGCCCTTTCATTTATAATTCAGTAAGTGTGTCCTAATCACTATTTGCCTTAAAATGTTTCTCTTTGGCAAATTACTTCAAAACCTAAAATAGAGCAAGTTTTAAAAGACCTGTTAACCTAACAAGAAAATTAACATCAGTCTTCCCTGTGTAAACATTTAACTATAAAGGGGTTACTACAAGAATACTGGGTCAATTTGTTTCTGACAGGGTAAAATATCCTGACATGCTTCAGTCTTAAAAATGTGTTTAGTAGCTGATTTCCCATTTTTAATTATATAATTATTTTCCCTTTGAATAGGAGAACACAGAAGAGGTTTATACAAATTCAAATTCAAATAATGTTTTTCAGAAATTATGAGTTAGCAATATTTTTACCCAAGAAAAGTTACATTAAGACTAAGAAAACTTCCCATCTTTAAAACAACAAATGAACAAACCAAAAACAATGTAATAATATAACTGCTTACAAGAATGTTTTTGTTAACTCATTACTGTGTGTTGGTTTCAAAGATAATACTATTCACACTGCATTGTTAAGAGTCAAGTCAGCCGATCTCCTGTTAGGAGACCCTGGGTTTATTATCCTAAGAGCTTGAGCATCTACACTTAATTATGCTGAACCAAGTCCAAACATTGATATCCCAAGCTTCCTGGAGCCCTTTCAATACGTGCCTGCTCTAGCCACTTGTAGTGCAGTGTGGAAAAACTTTGATTGTCCAGAGCACAAAGAAAGTTTTGGTCCATGGGATTGTGGAATGATTTTGGCAAGCACCCAGAGCACAAGTTCAGTGGAGCTGGTGTTTGCATCCTGAGTCCTAGGTTAACAAAGGCTCACACCTGGTGTTCCCTGTAATCTGAGTGCTTGTGTGGTCACTCAGGAGAAATTCAGATGCTGCCCAGCTTATTAGCCGAGCATCCATAGCTGGGTTTTGTGTTTCTATTGGTTGTGCACATGCCTCACTGCACTTAAAAATGTATTCCACATATAGATGGAAAAGATTAGAGGGTACATTGCTCAGACCCTCCATGTCTGTGGGGCCCTGGGAACATAAGTCTGAGTCTAAGGTTAGCATGATTTGTGTGTAGAGGAAAAGAGGGAAGGCTTAATCCTGACTTCAAACACTGGGCTTACACTCCAGTGTAGATATACCCCCTTATACAGAAGCAAGCAACTGTGTAAAATAATGTTATCCAGAGACTAAAGGCAATTTAAAAATCTTTTCATAATCTAGTATGTCTGACACTCAGGCATAAGAAAAATGTTCAAACATAAAATTCATATATTTATATAAACAAGTGGGAGGAGAAAAACAGAATTCAACCCCTATATTTGTATTAAAAACAGGAGTTAAGGAGTGGGACTTAAACCAAAAAGCAGGTTTGAATTGTATAAGGGGTTGGAAGCTGAGTATGTTTCATCCTCTACTCTCTGCGACTCCAAGGAAACCTTACCAAACAAGCACCATGTGGTTTGACTCAGCAAGCCATATAGGGCCCCATTGATCCTTCTCCTGCAAGTATATTAAAGAACTGCATTCTTTTTCTCCTCAGAGTGTTAACCTCTTCCATGTAGAAGAGATCTGTTGAGATCACTGTACCACAGTCTGCATGGACAGTACTCAATAACCTTTCTTTTCCACTGGAAGAAGACAACATGCACATCGGTGGATACCACTGATGCTTACTACTTGACAAAACTGCCTATCATTTATATGGCAACAGAGGTAGTAGAAAAGAGGACACTGTAGAAATTATACTCCTTAGAATCAGATGAAAATTCAAAATTATTTATCAAGGTTGTTTCTCTGCTCTTCGAATGCATGTCTGCAAACAGAATTCAACTCTTGTAAATACGAATACATTGCTATGCTTAAAAATATAGATTTGGTTTAGTCATGGGAGCCAAAACAGTACATGCCACACCATACAGTTATAACTAGCCTGCTTGTGAATGGTCTTATAGTTAGTTTAGCACTGCAGGAAAACTTCTGATTTAAAAATGTGCATGTGCTTTCAATTAAAAGCTTTAGAATAAAGATTTTGTTCCCATCTCTCTCTCTCTGCCTTACATTCTGTAGGCTGACTGCATCACACCACCAGCAGGTGTAGATTCCAATCCTATGGAGAGAGAAAAGAGGTGAAGTTTTATTGCCTGGGTGCATCTAGATCACCAGGTGGCTTCTTCATCTGTGCCAGACGCTTCCCATGTAAAACAGGAAAGAACAAATTCAACAAACTGAGAACAAATTTAGTGTACATGTTTCACCCCATCAAATCTTTATGATAATTTACATCTTCCTCTCCTAGCCAGCCCCAAAGTCTCTTTCTTGCTATGTAAATGCATTATATACATAAGGCCACCATTAAAAAAAAATCAGTATTTATGCCAAGGATCAGACAGAAGTAGCTGAGATACTTGCAGAATTTATTTGGAACAGCAGCAACTGTAGGATCTGTTGTCACGTGTTGGCTTTTTACAAATATAATTGGCACAATCACCCTCACACATGAAAAAATAACAATATTTTGCATTTAAATATACATTTTCATCTGTAGGTACGTGTGCATTACCTCTGTTATATAAATGGGAAAATTGAGGGAGACAGGGTAAGTGACTTTCCTAGGAGCACACAGTAAGAGCTTGTCTACAAGCTGAATTCCACTGGTTTAATTTAAGGTGTATTTTTAAACCAAATGTAATTAAATACAATACAATATGGACACTTATTTTTCATTAAACTGATCTTAATTTACCTTACCTTAAACCAACTTTGAGGAGGGTCAAGCTAAACCAAAATAGGCCACTCAAGTGAAAATAAAAGCATTTACATAGAAATGCAGAGATTTAACTAAATGAGTAAAAGTTTCTATGTAGATAAGGCTTTAGTCAGAGGAACAATCAAGAACAGAATTCAGGTACTCTGTCTCCCAAATCTGTGCCTAGCCAAATAATAATTAAATCCTGAATTTGAACTAGCAACCTAAAGGCAGCAGCCCAATTTAAGTGAAATCTTCACTCCCCTAGGCAACACTGTGGTACAGGGATTAACTCCTTGGTCATGTTTTGGACAACAGCTGACAGAAAGAGGGAATCTGCAGCCAGTGGTCCTCTGCAGGAAGACTCAGCTGGGAATTATTCCAGAGGAAAAGTTTTACTTGTCAGCGGCAAGAGGGATTTTCAAGCCCTGCCAGCACAAATTAATTAACACCCTTGTTGTTCTCAACAGGGGCACAAAAGTTGCATGGACATAAAGACTGAAGACCATATATCACCACTTCCGGATCACAGGGAAGAAGTACTAGTAAGTGTAAGAACCTTGCAGTGCCACTGCCTGTCACGTGGGTAAGAGGACTCTGGGTAAAGGATTACAGCTTTCAAGCCTGTTAGTCTATCATCTTTCACTACCCTTCAATTCATTAAAAGAAAAATTAAAAACCTTAAACCTTTCTAATTTCCCACTATGCAGGATGAATTGCTCATCTTAGTGCAATTACAATAGGTACACTTTGCATCCAGTTTTTGTCACCATGACTATTTATCTAACACATTCATTATAAAACTAACCCATATGTTATGACAGTATGTAAAAAAGGTAGAAATACCCTGTGCATTACATTCCAGACATATATTCAGTTTTATTAGACATTCTATGGATATTTTCCCCAAGATAGCTTTGGAAGGCAAGACTATGGAAAATATCCACTTTACCTGAACCATGGTGTTGACTAGATCTACTTTGCTAGTAAAATAAACAGGCGTTCTGAATAGTCAACCTACCCCCCTTTCAAAGAAAGAAAATAGTTTTTAAAAATGGAAAAGCCTATAAAATGCAGACAGATGGTCACATTCTGTCATTAACTTCAAAACAAAATAAAAATATTAACTTTCTCACTGTTGCTAAACATACTGCAGCAAGCATTATATGTCTGGCAGACATATATCTCATCTGCTGCAAAGACATAAAGACATACCTGGCGCCTCTGTTATTATTTATTATGTGGTAAGCAACAACAATGTATTTTGCATTCTTCAAAGCAACAGCACCAAAAAAATCCTACTCCAAATAGTTTCCAAATGAAACAAGATACAGAGAACACAGGTTGCATTAGGCTGCCCAGGAGAGAAAACAATCAACTGGAACATAGGTCTGTTCTTATTTTATGAATTCAGTTCTGTAATGCTCATAAGAAATAGGTCTTTAGGAGGGATCTGAATGAGAATAATATCATGACTGGCAAACTGTCAGAGGTTTGCAAAGGGAGCAGCATAGTACAGAGAAGGGGACACGAGCAGCACTGAGACCGATTTATTCCAACAACATCTGCTAGATAGAGAATCCTTCACCTCTAGGTCAGTTACACACAGTTTCACAATGACCAAAAATGTTTACTAACTAGCGGGTCATAGTTTATGGTTTAGTGGTTTTTGTCCAGCTCCTATCAGACAAGTATCCATATGACCTAAACCAAAACCACATTCAGTTCTAATTGACCATTTTATTGATAGCTTCTGCAAAGAGGCCAAAGACTCAACGGGAATAATCAACAGTGGCCCCAATGGGCAATTTATATCCCATGGTAGGACCTATGCACACTTGCATGATTAGTGAGGGAAAGTCTGCACTGCTGCCATCTCTGGAGTACCTGTAGTATGGTTAAGAACGTCAAATCTTTATAGCCGTCTTTGTGAATTCTTCAGAAGCACTAAATTCATACAAAACCACAACTTAGTAATAAATAATAACAGTTTACAAAATAACTTTCAAAACCTAGAAAATAGAGCTGGTTAAATGACACAAAAATAACTCAGAAATAATTAAATTTAGTTGCTAACAGAGAAAAAAAATCCCAAATATTTGATGAAGAGTGTTTGACCTCTGTAGAGTCTCCTGAATAATGAAAACTATATTCACAATTTTACTGTTCACAACTAACAGAAAATTAGTACATTGAACTATGTACAAATACTATCTGACCAACTCTACTAGAAAGCTAATGTACCCTTATCGGAAGAAAGTGCATACACTCTAACCAGTCAGATGAAATAATGGCAGGCCGGAATGACGACACCACCCTTCCAATTATGCAGTCTACAAACAAAATGCAGTTATAAAACGGAACCTGTGAAAAAGAGAACACTGACAAAAATCACACACACAGGAAGGGAGGCAAAAATATTCCTAAGCTACTGGTGCCTTTTTTTTTTTTTTTTTACCACTGACTGTTTTGTATTGAATTAAAACTGTTTAGTTAAATATGGTTCAGGTGTGAAGGAACTACTCAAAGGAGTGGGGGGCTGTGCTCCATCAGAACCCTACACCTGCCCATGGAGAAAGACTGGCACACAGAGGATAATCTGTGCACTCCAAGGTATAGAGATAATTGCCTACTCTCTGCATGTACTGAGAAGGCAAGATTGTGCCCCAAGATTGGTTGGTTGGTTGTGGGGGTTTTAGGGTAGAAGGTGAAATACCATTTCAGAGAGATTACATCCAGATGTTCCAAAGATCTACATATGAGATTGCCTGATATGTTCATTGAAATCTCTCCTTGCTGTAAAGTAATTGCAACTCTTACAGGACAAATAATAAACAAACATAACTTAAATCTGACAGATCTAGTCATTGGCAGGTGGGATCAGACCAGGAACATTGGTGAACCTCTTTCTATGAGGAAGAAGCCATTTTCTGAAAGAGCTCTTTCGGAAAAAGGCGTGTGGACGGGGAATAGAGAGTTCTTTCGAAAGAAGAGGAAAAAGCACAGGTGCCCTGGTCGTTACTTTGTCCATCATAATCACAGCTTAAATGTGAGATAGCATCCATTCAGTGTGGATGCTCTCTTTTGAAAAAGCAGATCGCTTTTTCGATGCACTTTTGGTGTGGACTCTCTTTTGGAAGAAGTTTTTTCAGAAGATCTCTTCCGAAAAAAATCTACAGTCTAGACATAGCCTGAAAGTGATAGATAGAGATACACACCTTGTTCAAGTCTCTACTGTGAGCCAAAAGAATATGACTTATGTGTAATTGGGTTAATGCCTACCTCTAACACTGAATTACTGTTCTAAGGTAGGTGTAATGGAGAGGGTACTGTTAGAGGAGCAGTCTTTCAGATATCAAACTACGATCTTTCATCTCATCCTCTGTGCGAGGGGAAGATAAAGAGCCCAAAACACTTTTTATTAAAAGAGGATCAAGGTCAAGGCCTACTTTCCCTCTATTTGAATATAGATTCCAAGTGCTCTTCAATTCACAAATAGCTTCCTCATTTATCTACACAGTCACTGCACGTTGTTGGATGAAATAATCTGATATACCTTAATTACTATATGAAGCAATAATTTATTATTCATTGGATGAACTTGTTATTAATTAACATTTTGGAAGCATTACAGCTTTGCAAAAAAAATTCACAAACCACAGGCCTGATTTTCAGTACCATCTTAGTTGGCCCATCCATTTGGATCAGGCAGTTTTTCAAGTAAAAACATTCCATAAGCAATTTTGCACTCACAATTATTTGTTTTTCAATTTAAGTCATTTGCATGTTCAATCACCTGATTTGTGGGTGCAATCAGGTACTAAATTACCTAAATTATGCTTGCAAATAATTGAGGATGCAATTATTATATATGAAAATTATGGGCAAAAAGGAGGGTGGGTTTTTAAACTCTGACCACACATACATATATATATATAAAGGGTTCGCTATGAACTTCAATGCTAAAATGCAACCACCACTGAGAAACTGGCAACTTTTAGTCCAGTAGTACAAGTCACATTTCACAACAGCCTTTTGAGAGAGATACGAAGTAAAATATCATTACCAATGAAAGCAACAGGAACTCAATGTAGCGTAGAAAGAATTTAATAGCAGTGACAGCCAGTATGCAACCTAACTTTTATCTGTGGTAAAAATATTGATTAAATAGTTATTTTTTACCCATGCTTCTTAAAAAACTTAGTTTCCTATTGTGAACTGTGCTGCATGTGAAGGTCCTACATCTTCTTTTACATGGTAATTAAGTCCACCTAAAGCTGCCACACACATATTCATCCTATCTGCAAAACAGTAGGTAACTCACATGCCAGACTTAGATGATGGCAGAACAGTTTTACTTCTATGTGGGAGAGAAACTATCTGAAATGGTCTGTTAGAAAAAGTATGTGCCAAATACCAATGAGATGACCATGGGTGGAATTTGGAGGAGAACTGACATTTTCAGAAAATATTACAGTATTTAGCAGAAATCAATATTAAAAAAAAACGTATTAAAAGTAACTAGGGGCCTGCTTGCTATGCTCGCCAACCCCCCCCCGCCACTGGCTGTTTTTGCAGCCAGAGAGCCTATTAATCTTGTACTGAGTTCAACTGCACTTTCCATGGCCCCAAGTCACTTGCGTCCTTCTCCACTCTCACCCACCACACCTCTGGACAGGCCCTTCTACCCAAACACTCTTGACCCATCCTGCCCACTCATGTCCTTCAATTGCTAGCCAGTCCCTCCCCACATGCATCCTTACTGTTCCTTTCCTATCTGCCAATAAAACAGTCCATGGCCTACAGCCCACCTCCATCTCTGTCCTCCATTCTTACATCCCCTGGGTCAGGGAGCTAAGAACCCCCTCCTGGGAGGAGCATGGCCTTGCGGTTCCCATCCCCAGGCAGCAAGCCAAAGCTCATCCAGCCCCACCCATGCAGTCCTGCACCATAGCCAGCCACCACAAGGGGACACGGTTCAGTGGTTGCTTCCCCTGAGCAGGGAGCCGCCAGGGCTGGTCCGGCATGCAGGCAGGCCCTGCGTCGCTTCCCCTGTGGGCCTGCTCCCCTCTGGCTGCTGGGAAGGCCCCCAACGTCTCCAAGTCCAGCTGCCTCAGACTTCTACCTGGGGTCTACCCTGCAAGCAATGGCAACGGTCCCATTCCTGGCAGCAGGCTCATCTGAAGTGGTGCCCAGGCCCTGGATGGAATTGCTCCCTGCCCCAGACATCTTTCAGGGACCGACAAAGCCACCTGGGCAGATTCCACTCAGCTCAGATTCCACTCAGGGCACTCCGGTCTGACCGCAGCTTTTCAGAAGCCAGAATCTGCCCAGGCTGGGCTGCCAGGTGGCTTTGCCAGTCTCTGAACAGTGTCTGGGGCAGGGAGACTAGGTGGGGACGGAGTCTGTAGGATGCAGAGCGACGTGATGATGTCATTCTGTCGTTCCCCCAAGAACATTTTTTTTATATAGAGAGAGATTTCAATAAAATTGCCAAATAAACCTAACTTTGTTGCAATGAATCTGAACTGGGTATCTGATGTATTTAGGGAGCAGAAAGTTGGCCTTTTTGGAGGGAAGAAAGGTCTCTGGCTTATTAAGGAGTCAGAGAAAGAACTTGTTAGCTAGCTGCCAATGTAAACACATTTGAGGGCATGAAAAACATTGCAGTCTTCCATTGAAGGAGTGCCAAAGATTGGCTGGTGATGTGCACAAAGGCCAAACTGCCTAATGGGCACGGGCCATTGTTGAAATCATCCACTTTGGATTTTGCAAGGATATCAGGATTTATACACTTACTCTCAAAGAAGGAAAATTAAGAAGACAGATGATCTTTAATAAGCTGGGGTAGTTAGAGCATTGATTTTTACATTTCAGCCAAAAGACAGCATTCCCATATGCTATACTTGTATGTTAGGGCACACAATTCTGACTCAGATAACTGCCACAATTACTTCTTATAGCACCTTGACTTTTCATGTCCCTGCTTAGCAAGATCACAACATAATGTGGTGTAACTGAAGGTTTACTCGGCATTGCTCGGGTCCTTTGCTCAAATAAGTTTTGCTTTTCTTCATTTTAATCATTTTTCTGGAGTGGGGCTGGGGATGAGGGGTTCAGTATCCAGGCTGCCCCAAAGAGAGAACTACCCCAGCCCTCTCTCACTGCAGCAAGTGAGAAGCGCCTGTCCATGACCACTGAAGCTGCAGTAGGCACAGCCATGGGAGGGGTGCATGTCCCCCATTTGGGGAACAGACTTCCACACAGACAAACTCTCTAAAACATGAAGTTGATCGCTGTCCCTTGCTCCACCCCTGTTAGCCCAATCGGGTTATAGCTGTTCTGCTCCCCATCTCTGGCTTCTTACTGCTCCCCATGATAATTCTACAGTAGAACTGTTCCTACTCTTGACTCGTCCATTCCCATTTTATGAGAAACAATCAAATCCCATTGTCCTGGTGCAACCAACCCCTTACCTTTCTTTAAATTATGGTAAGAGGAAGCTGCATACCAAATTTGGTGGTCCTAGCTCTTACCGTTTAGGAGAAGTTCTTGAACAAAGGGACTCACAGACGGATGGACAGACAGAGACAGACAGACAGACGCATATTTCTAAAATATATAGTAAAATTATTTGCAGTCATTTTCAAATTCAAGGTATCGCAAAGCATCAAATCAATATACACCAATGATGGGTAACCTGACACCCAAGGGCTGCATACAGCCTTTTGAGGTTCTACATGTGGGCCATGAGATATTTCCTTTACTGCTGCCCACTCACAGGGTTGCCAGATTCTGCTAGTTTGTGTTTGCATCGATTTTTCGTACTGGTGGTACTGAAGTGACACACACTTAAAGTGAAGTGCGTGTTGATTGCTACACACAACATTGACTGTGATTGGATGCAGAGGAGGCACAACCCTCACAGTGCTGCTATTGTTTAATCGGTTCACCTCATGAATTCTAAATATGCAAGTGCAATTAGTAAAACTGCCCTAGCCCAGGAGACGGTCTTGGTTATGATAATATTGCAGCCCACTGAGACGAAGGAGGGCCACTCATGAAGCCCATTCACTAGTTCAGGTTGTCCATCACTGATATACACAATATAATATACAATGACTGCAGCAGCAAATAGAACAGCCATTAGCACTCATAGTACACACTTATTCCTGAACACTGTAAGTAGCCACATTATTGGTGTACAGGATATTAGTATTTGGAAAGTGCTTAGGGAACTTAAAGCTTTACCAAAATAGCACTTGGTTTAACATCTGATCCAAAGGACTGCACTTTAAGAAGTAGAGCATCTCCCTCTAAAATGAACATTTAACCAGATAACTGATTAAAGGGGGGCAGGCAGGCTGGTGTGCCTCCTCCCCCCCACCCCGGCAGGGGCCACTCCACCCTAGCTGCTTTGAGCTCCACTTGGGGCAGATGAGGTGTAACAGCCTTTAAGAGGCCAGGAGGCGGCGGGGGGGAATGCTCTAAATACTGGTAAACTATTACCCAGTAAGCATCACCCGATAACATAACCTAGTGCAGACTATGAACTTATGCCTTTCTAGCTTTGATTCAGGAGAACACCAACTAAACAAGCCACACATACATCAGAATTTAAGTTTGTTATTTTTACAAGTTTGTCTCACAAGAAAACTTTTTTTCTTACGTTACTAATTTAGTGTTACAACATAGATCAAACCACAATACAATCATGGCTCCAGGGTGCTTCATGAAAACTGGAATTGATTTCAGGATCTGGAGTAACATTTCTGCCTTCCTAAGTGAGACAACTCAGCAAAAACTGTGACAGGTGGCAATTTTATCTGAATTAAAACTATTTTGCAAAAGTTACTGAGTTAAAACCTGGTTCTACTCAAGTCAATTAAAGTTTTGCCATTGACATCAATGGGTCTTGGATTTCACTCACTGTAAATAAATTTAAAGACCTTGAGATATGGACATGTCTTTAAAACAAAAGGCATGAGGAAAAGGAGGGCAGTCAGACTACTGGGCAGAGTTACTCTACATGTATTTATGACAGAAATTCCCCATAAAACTTTCATTTCACTTCCAGAATACATATTTTAGAGCATTGCTATCAATATTTTGGTGTTTTTGTAAACACATTCCATAAGCCTACTCTATTATCCCGAGGGAATCACAAATGTTGTGTGATGCTGTTTGCACAAGTAGTGAGTTTAGTAGAAACTTTGAACACAATGTAAATTACTAGATTCTTTTTTAAATAGAATTGTACCTTTAAAATGCAACACAACTTATAACTTATTTCATACAGACTCCTACACTAGCTTATATTGAATAAACACATTGCCTAGCCAACAAGGTTGTAATATGTACACTGACAAAAAAATCCTTCCGTATTCTTTGAGGGCATTCACACTTTTGTATCTAGACAAAAATATATGGGTTAAGAACAGATATATTGTGTAAGCCTTAACCCTTAATTCCATTGTTTTGTGAGATATCTTTTCTGTCACCGTAATACATTTGTATGCTTTTTATATAGGAAGAATACAAAGGAGAAAATATAATAAACATCTCTTGCCATCAAAGTGTAAAGAAATCTAGTTATTTGACCCAATCAAAAATGTACTTAGTGATTTGTAATAGGAGAATGAAATGAACTCAGTAAGTCTCAAGAGTCTGCAATATGATCTCCACAAAAGGTAGCTTGCCAATTTAATTGAGGTAGGAGTTATTTAATTTTTTTTATGTACAGGTATAGTTTCAATAAAACTACATATGCCTATAATACTGCAATGGCAGATGTGTCTCGATTATTAGAGGTGGGCTCTAGGGAATTTATACAATGGATCTTGAAATCTGTAAGCAGCTGTTTGTAGAGGGTGGAACATTGTAACACACACACACATGTTCCTTAAGTGCAGTAATGTTTTGTTATTTTATTGCAGGTGTATTACAGAAATGAAATTTAATAACTTATTGAATACAATACCAATAAAACTGAAAGATTCTGTTCCCTGATGTTCATGAAGAAAATACAAATTAGAAGCAGTGAGTTCACATAGACACACACAGTGCTTGTTGCCACACTCACTGAAGGAGTGTTGTCATTTCTATTAGTTTATTGTTTAGTATGAATGGGAGTTTGGTCCATCAAAACAAAAACAAACAGAACAAAACAATAGCAACTCACAGGATGCTGAAAAAGTCGTTCATGACCAATTCAGGGGAAAGAAAATACATCTGAATGCATGTCCATACAAGATTCAGGCATGCATTTGTAGGGTCTGTTGGATGCATGAAGTCCCTGTGTATTGCTATAAAAATAATGTCCTAATAACAAAGTACTTCTTTAATAACTTAAAACATAAATCTGCTTTTTACAATATGCATCTGTCTAAATCTCACACTGCAGGACAGATGAAAAAAAACCACTTTTAAAAGTAGGCATCACATAAAAAAAATCCCTTATGGTCTTCCTCCTATGTTTAACAGGCACCTTTACAAATTATTAGAAATGCTGAAACAATGAAATAAGTCACAGTGGAAAAGAGAAGTCTTAGTACTCACAGGTGAAGAAACTAGGTGAATAGTACTGCATCCCATTTCCTCCTCAGCACAAGAACGCTGATAGTTATGCAAGAATTTACACTCATTTGACGCCCCCTTTCATAAGGCGGGTTGGGGGGGGGGTGTCAAAATGCTGGACTGAGTTAACTCTGCATGAGTTTACCAGAGAAATTTCCCACATCTTTCCTTTCATTTCTATGATACTGATTTTAAAGAGCTGCTAGCAATATTTTTGCTATTTCTGTAAACATGTTCCATATACTTACTGTTTATGCTGAGGGAGAAAAAAAATGTTAAAGGCTATCAATCTATCTATTTGTAAAATACTGGGAGGGATGCTACACCATTTCATAGACCTCTTTGGCACAGGAAATTATCTATAGAAGGGAAGAAAGCCTTATGAGGCTGTTGTAGAGGAGAAAACATGTCTTTCCCTTCCCACACACAGCCGTCTGCAGAAAGGAGGATAGCAGTCTGATCCGCCTCCACACAAGTCTGCTCCAGTTGCAGAAGCCTTACCAGTGACAAAGAGAAGATAAGATCCGATACGCAGGTAGCATGGGGAGATTCAGAAGATGCTTCCTTGCTGTCCAGTTCCCACTCTGCAATCAGTAGGAAAATCCTATATATGCTAGTGACCAACCTCTGACATGGACTGACAGGATGAAGGTAGAACTCTGTGGTAGTGAGAAAAAAATCATCTGAAGGAGGACACAGGGCTTTTGGGTACAGAGTTCATGTGGTGAAGATTCAGGTAGTAGAAGATTTGTGTAGAACCCAAAGTGGTATTTTTTATTTGAGTGAGAGAAATCACTATGTCCTCCTCAGCATCTGTCCCCCATTCCATGCAATGAGAGCAGGTGTATGGAAAGATAAGAGCTCATCTTTTGCATTCCTCAGAAGAAAGATGCAGGGGGTACAGGAGGATGAGGAAAACTAGGGCAACTTGAGGGAACCAGCATGAAAGGGCAAGGAGATGGGAGAGAAAGGTAGATATGGGAAGATGGAGACAGCCTGATAGGAAAAAATGAACTTTGAAAAGGCTGAGGGGGATGTGGACTTCAACATCAGCCTGCCTTCAAATATCTGTCTGATTCTAGATTCCCACCAGTTCTGTCCTTTTTTCAGTTTCAACTCTGTTACGCTCTTCACACAGACTATGTCTAGACTGCAAGCTTCATTTAGAAGAAGCTTTTCTGGAAGAGACCTTTCAGAAAAGCTTATTTCGAAAGAGAGCATCCACACAGCAAAAGTGCAATGAAAAAGCAATGTGCTTTTTCGAAAGATAAATCAAGGTGGACTGTATCTCGCATTTAAGTTGTGATTAGTATGGACGAAGTGGCTACGAGGGCACCTGTATTATTTCCTGGAGGTCTCTTCTTTCGAAATAACTCCCTCTTCTGCACCCACACATGCCTTTTTCCAAAAAAGCTTCAATGGAAAAAGGCTTCTTCCTCTTAGCAAGAGGTTTACTGCCACTGGAAAAGCCCTCCCATTCTTTCAACTGTTGAAAGACCTCAATGGCAGTGTGGACACAAGTACTGTTTTTCTGGGAAAAAGGCCATTTTTCTGGAAAATGCTGCAGTGTAGATGCCCCCCGCAGTTTCTTACCCTTCATCTATTACCAACCTAAACTCTCCCTTCTATCCTTGCTGCACTCACCCTCTGCCCCATCCATACCTCCACTATCAGTGCAACACAATAGGCAGCAAAGGAGTGGACTTTCGGGTATACATAGTTTCCTCTCCTTCTTCCCTTCTTGTACCACCTGAAAGTGCCCCCAAGCTAAGTCTAGACTGCAGGTTTCTTTCGGAAGAAGCTTTTCCATAAGAGATCTTCTGGAAATGCTTATTTCGAAAGAGACCATCTACACAACAAAAGCACAATGAAAAAGCAATGTGCTTTTTTGAAAGATAGCATCCACATAGATTGGACGCTATCTCACATTCAAGTTCTGATTGCTGTGGATGAGTGGCCACCAGAGCACCTGAGCTTTTTTCTGGAGGCCTCTTCTTTCGGAGGGGGGGGGGGGGGCGGAACCCTCTTCCCCATCCACACATGCCTTTTTCCGAAAGAGCTCTTTCGGAAAAAGGCTTCTTCCTTGTAGAAAGAGGTTTACCGCTGTTGGAAAAACCCCTGCGTTCTTTCAACTTTCTGTTGAAAGAACACAACTGCAGTGTGGATGTAAGTGTAGTTTTTCCAGAAAAATGGCCATTTTTCTGGAAAAACTCTGCAGTGCCCCCCCCCCCGCCAATTATTCATGAGTATTTATGAGCAGTAAAGTGGAGAGCAAGTTCTGACTTGCTGCTTTAGCAACTGGAAGAAACGGGGGGGGGGGGGGTAGTAGGCATGGCACATGTTCATGTAAACAGCCTCATATGGAACATTCCATTGCTTCAGGCACAGAGGACTTGCCCCACCAACAAGCAGAGTATTTTGTGAGGTTGTGGGCCTGTTTAGAGCATGCAGGCAAATCCCAAATGCAGGAATCTGAACTGACAATTCTCAAAGGAAAATTGTGCATATGGTGAAAGAGAGAAACCGATGTTCCTGGGGACAAGGGCTTGAAGAGAGGGCAAGGGACTCAGGACTTCTAAGTTTATCCCTTTTTTATCAGGATTGTGGTATGGCTATCAAGTGTTATTAATGTAAATATCTCAGTGAAAACTGGACTCTCTCATCAGAGCAGAAAGTTTGGTGCTGTACGCCTGTCCTTTGGTACCCACAAAAAGAGTGAAAATGAAAAAGCTTTTTTTTTTTTTAAATGAAACACTTCTAGTAACATTCATTCACACTGATGCTAAAGGAAAGACCATTTCTGTTTCACGCCCTGTCAAACTTATCATTTATAAAAACTTTTATAACCCACAAAATCTTATAACAGGCTGAAACTTGGCAAATTTGTTCTCATTTTGGATTCGGTTTACTTATAATTAGTTTTGAAACTTTTTAAGTTACAGGTGAATAAAATAGTACCATAGGCTATTTTGGCATCTTTTCTTGTATTGCAATTATAGGATCTTTTACCAAAACCAGTTTCAGTCCTCAGAGGTGGGTAAATCTCCAAATGACTTCCATGGGCCTATCATCAACATCAAAGGGAGAAGCATTTCCCAGGCCAGAAGTTAGCCACCTTTCCCCCTAATGTATTAGTAAGAATAGCTAGTCACCTTTGAATTGTTTTATTTTTTAATTAAAATTGTTAAAACTGAATATTGGCTGCTGTGCATCTGTTAAAAGACAGCCCTAAATATTCAAAGCACTGTGACTTCCATTAATGCCTGTAGGAGTCATGCTGCTACAATCCATATGCTACTTTGGAAATTTAGGGGGTAATTCTGAAATACCAGGCTGCTTTTACATTAGTGCTTTAATGCTCTTTCTTCATTCATGATTTTTTATTAACTTTTGCTTATCACATCTCAGTGGCTCCAGACTATTCACAAATCACCACTGACATAATGCACTAGTCAGTCACATCAACTATCAGCTGATTAATGGATCCATACTACTGAACACAGCATATCATTCTATGAGTCGAATGATAATGTTTTGCATATCTACAGCACCTTCCATCCAAGGATCTCAGTATTTTATAAATACTGTTGAACTAAGAAAACACCTCTCCTCATTTGACAGATGGGAAGCTGAGGCACAAAAGTGATTAAATGATTCATCTATGGTCACACAGCAAATTGGTGGCAGTCACAAACCAAACCCAGATATCCTGATTCACAGGCCCATTAGAACATGCTTTTGTTTCCTCTGGAAACATATCAGTGTCATCATAGTGAAGTGAACCTCCTCCCCCCACTAGAGCTGTTGATAAAATAAAACATTTATATTATTTGATTTTATGTCACAATAATTTCCTATAACACTTTCATACCTGCAGTTATTTAAACTTTATTTATAAAGTGCTGATTTAGATTAAGCTCTTCGGGTCAGGAAGCAAGTGTATTGTTTTACTTTGCGTAAAAGTTAACCATCCAACAAACAATAAATATTACTGTTAGACAAACAAACGTTATAGCCTTTCCAAATGCCAACACACTAAAAATCCCCATTTGGGGAAAACAATAAGCAGGACTGCATTAAGACAGAGGGTGACTTTCTGGTCTCACTGAAAGCAATGGAAATTTCAGTGGAGCTGGGATTTCACTTAATACTTGAAAAATGTCTGGGTCACGAACATAGAATCAAAGAATACTAGAACTGGAAGAACCTCGAGAAGTCAAGTCCAGTCCATCTAGAGCATCCACGACAGAAGTCTGTCTACCCTGCTCTTTAAAAAAACTCCAATGACAGAAGATTCCACAACTGCCCTACACAATTTATTCTAGTGCTTAGCCCCTCTGACAGTTAGGAAGTTTTTCCTAATGTTAAACCTAAACCTTCCTTGCTGCAATTTAAGTCCATTGATTCTTGTCCTGTCATTGTTAGGGATGTAAAAGAGTACTCCTCTATAACAGGGGCAGCAAGGTGTGGGGAAGCAGGTCCCAGTGCTGGGGAAAGGTGGCTTGAAAGGGTCCCAGGCCTGCCCTACTGCAGCTCTGCCCTTTTAAACGTATTAAGAGTCAGGGAGCTCTTATGACATTTAAAAGGCAAAGCTGCAGCAGTCCCAGAGCCAGCACGAGTCACCCATGGGGGGCACTGCAGTTAGTCCAGTGTTGCTATCCTACTTGGTCCAGGAACTCACCTAGACAGAGCACTAGATCTGGATCATATCAATAGCCATCAATTTACCTTTCAGAAATCAACAAAAATTTTCACACTCCTTTCATGCTTAGCAAGCAGGTGCACGTGACTATGTCAGTTACTCAGGAGTCTGAGACAAACTCAAAGACCCTTAGCTTGTGCTGTACTGCCTGTGCTATTACTCCCAAACTAGATGTGGTGGGACGGTGAAACCTTCCCAGTAAGGACACAAACACATCCCAGAAAGCTTCTGATAGGTATTCAGATTCCCGATAGTCCTCAACTATTGATACTTTATTGCTCCCTGATAGTTCTATTCTCTAGAAGCCTAAAGACAATGGCTTATCCTCAAGATTAAACTACCAACTTCTGGTACTGTGCCAGGATCTAATAGGTTCACCTGGTAGATATTTTTCTCCTTCCTGTCTGTATGTTGGTGATTTACTTGACCTGCTCTCCTTTTCACCTTGCATGTTCTTTATCCACGGTTGGAATTTCCACGCACAACCTAATTTTTGTAATTCTTCCTCCCCTCCTCTCCCCTCTTTCCAGAAGCTCAGGGGAAATTCTTACAAGTGAGAAACCTGTGAAAGCCTAAGGAACAATGGGTATTGCAAAAGGGTGGTATGGTAACTACCTCGCTGAATCCTTTGTGTATTCAATCTCTACACACTTCCAGAGCATTGTTTCAAGGTTGCAATTAAACTGTTTAATAAGGATGGAACTGATATTCATACTAATTTAACTCTAAGTAAACCTGGTTGGTCCCAAGATCCATGAGGACTTCAATTAGTAATCCCAATGTGGAAAATATTTCTATCCGTGATCCTGCAGTGACCAGAGCCATCACAGCGATAGGTGTGAAGGACTCCAGGTACCCAGTGAAATAATCAATCTACCCTTTTCAGAAGTCTGACAATACCTTTTATACCAGATAAAATGATATATGACATTGGAACTAAGGGGCTCAGTAGTTTCCTTTTGGTTCACATATTCAGAACTCTAAGCGTGATGCATGGAAGAGAGTGGTCTCTTTGCTGGTACCTGGACATGGTAAGTCACTCAATTGGCACTCTAAGGCCTTGTCCCTCCTCAGATGAACCACAGACAAAAAGGGATGGGACACTCCAAAGGGGGTCCACCCATCTTGCTGAGTTAGAAGAGAAACTAATTATCAGTGGCAGGTCTATTTTGTCTGAGAGTCACCATCTACCTAGTGCAATACATTCTTTAGTAAGAAAATAGAAGGATTCTGCTTCCTGTTCCTCCCAGGTGATTTTCCAGTTTACAAGACACACCAGGCAGTTCCTCTTTAAGGGTTTCCTCAAGTTTACCGATTAGTTACTCAATCAAAAGAAGTTGCTAAGGAATCAATGCTAGAAGCACTCTGACACTTCCGGAGAATATTGATGGTAAGGTGGTTATGGCATGGATGTAGGGCTTGTGAAATCTTGGGTGAGTTTGTGGCTCTGTAATAGCCTTCCTGCATAACCTTGGTCAAACTACTTAACCCCTCCATGCCTGAACTCCTAAAACACCCTTTCCCCCACTCTTTACCTATTTACAGTGTAAGCTCTTCAGGGCAGGGACCATCCCTCACTATGTGTTTGTACTGTATCTGGTACCATGAAGCGTCAACTTCAGTTGAGTCTCTGAGGCAGGACCATAGTGTAAGTAATAATATTTGTGCCTGCTTGTGGGAAAGTTCTCTGCCCCACAGGAACTCTTATTTTCTGAAGTTGGCTCCAGATTCAGGAATATAGAGATCTGTGCTCATCCATCACCCTTAAATCACTTCAGTGAATATAAGGATTACACAATTATATATAAGGAGCACAATTCAAGGCAGCACAACTCTTTTTTGGAATTGTGTCTTTCTGGATCCCCGAAATACTTCCCTTACATTACAACACAATGTGAGATAGAGCTTAATAATAACAGAGTGAAAGAGAAAATGAAAAATACTGCCAAAGGAAAAAAGATATATTTTCAGATAAGAGTTAAAATGATAGAGAGTTAATGAAGAGGAAAAAAAAGGAAGGTAATTCTAGGTGATTAGGGCTGCAAGGAAAAAGGCTTTTGTACCCAGAGTGATAAGACTATATGTACAGAGAAAACATATGATCAGATGAGTGGCAAATGAGTGCAAAGATGTGGGCTGATAATAGAAACAGACCAATATAAAGATAGAGAGATTTTAAAACAAGGACAATACTGAACTGGAGCCTAAAAAAATAGATACTGATGAAATTATAAGGCTCACCATATTTTCTTTTCTGCTTTTATTTGCTTATTGTAAGAACATCAGTAATTCTGTAATTTATATCAAATACACTAAGGCTCATTTTTAAAGTCTATAGTGGTACACAATCAAATATGTATTTACAGGTAAGTGTATAAATATGCCTATATGTTTGCGCAAACATGTATTAAGAGGAATTCTTATCCTTTCTGTCTGCTCCATATAGCATTTAAAAATGTATAGTTTTGCTTAAAACAAGGAAAAAAATATTCCCTAATTATCCCTTTCAAATTCAAGCCCAGTATACACTATTTTGTACATAAAGCATAAAAAAAACCACAACCAATTTTAATGATAATTTCACACATGAAGAGGCCTCTTACTCAGCAGAGGAAATCTTGATGGCTGTAAGGACTCATGCCAATTCCTACCAGTAAGGAAAGAAACAGGGACAAGCAACACTGTTGTCTCATTGGCCAACAAAAGGGGCCCCACTGAAAATAGTTTATTCAATCACCATCTGCCAAAGGGAAGCAAGTTGTCAGCCTCCTTCTCCCCAAAATTCTAATAACTTCTGCCTTGGCTCTGAGAAACCAGATACCTCGGAACAGACCTTCTGCAGGAATTGAAAGCTTTACACTAGAGACTCAGCACAGAGAGGCTTGTTGCCCAAGCTATCCACTCTGAACATTTGCACTCACATTCCAAAGATATTTCCGTTGCACTGGAATGGCTGCAAATGTCTTTCCTGTGGAATTCTTTCCAAATACACCAGGATGAACTGCACTTTCTAACATGTGCAGACAGTGTTCAGTCCCTGACCCAGCCACAGTTGGTCTCATCTCAACAAATCTTTAGCGGCAGAACTGGATGGAGCTGATGGCATAGCTGAGTATGCTGGAGAGTTAAAAGTTGAAATAACTAACAGATGTAGGGAAGGGCGTGGAATGTCAGCTTTACACAATATAGTAAATATGTGTATGTGCACTTTGAAGGCAATATTCTATTTAATTATTGAAGCTGTTTACCTTTTTCTATACTAAATTAAACATGTTTTCCTTTAATTTAAAATATATTGTTTCCCTGTATTAAAAAATTATTAAAGAACTTGGCCATATGATGGGAATGAAGGGAGCAAGTACTCTCCTTTCCTTTAGGGAAATAATATGCTTTTTGTGTGTGTGGCAGAATTAAAAAGTATAAAGCTTTGAATTTTGAAAAGGGTTATTAAATTCTTTCAATAGTTTTCCGAAGTAGAAACTGGAGCACTTATAAAAAGGAAAGGAAGCTTAGCAGTGTTCAGAAAACAAAATGAATTTAAACATATGATTAATACTGCTACTGAAATTAAAAAGAAAGCATCTTTTAAAAAAATCAATTGTCTTGAAACAAAGCTTAGACTTTTGGCTATTGATAGTATTTTTAGACTCAGACTCTCTGGAGAGTTAAAAGTATGCAAATGCAGAGTGCACAGAGGCACAAACACACACTCCCTATACCTTTGTATTACATTGGCATTTTATTATTTAATTAAACTACTCTTATTTTTCTAGCTCACGCATGCTTCCCTTGAGACGGCTTTGCTGTTAGCCTGCTGGCCTTGACTTCCAGCCAAAAACAATTCAGAAACAAAAAGGGACAACAAATCATATTTTCACAGACATTTTTATCCCTCAGTACAACCCTGTTTTCACACAACATCATACAGACTCTGTGAAAACTATAATTTATTGCAATAGCCATCCAAAACCAGGGTTTGACACATGCTCTGTGGTGTGTTTCCACTTTTATAATGTCTTAAATTGTGCCATTAGGAAAGGAACTGTTATGCTGAAACAGTATAACATTATTTCAAAGAACAGTTATCAATAGTTGACAATGACTTAAGAGATCCTAATAGGCTGACTTAAATACTAACAGAAACCAGTAATTGTATCACCCCTTAAACAGCTCAGACAGAAGTTACCACACACATTTGTAGATAAAGATTATTTCTGGGAAATATCTGTTTGCAAACAGTTTTGTGTATCATGGACACACTCTAAAATGGATAATCAACTTTACAAAGCAAAGCTAATTTATCAGGCTATTTATCACTATCTTTCCACTGCATAGATTATCACTTACCTGGTGGCAACCTTGTAAATTTGAGTCTCTTCCATATGATGAATATGAACCCCTTTCTGTTTTACCTGCCAATAAAAAATAAATAGATGTTTAAGTGTTACAACATTGTTATTTTTTCTCTATATATCCATACTGGTGTTTACATAAGTAAAATAGGCACTTCTGACCACGTACTGTACGCAGGCAACAGAAAGGGTTTAACACTTTATTCTGGTATGATAACGTGGAAATTAGCTTCCTATCTTAGCCATAAGATAGGTAGCATATCTCCACACACTTCCTAAAACTCTTAAAGTTTAAGAGATTCTACCATTTCTCTATAGAAATAGACTTCTCACCCCCTCATCAAAGGTACTCTTTCCCTCCTTCCATCTCTCACTCAGAAGCTGAACAACTGTGGATTTAGTAGTAGTAGTAGTAGTAGTAGTATTTACACAGCAGGCAGGCTACCTATATTGTGACCCCTGCATAGTAATTCCCATTGATTATACGGACACTGGTGAGGCTGGAGCTAATCAATCATAGGCTCTCCAGATGGTGAACTTAACAAAGAAACTATTCAGGATTCTGCATTTTTCTTTTTTTTCCTAAGAGTAAATTCCCCCATGATCAATGTGATGATGGAATTTTCACCTGGGAAAGAGAAATTTGGTTGGAAATTTGCCATTCTCCACCAAAGCTCCGACTACACCAGCAGTGCTGGGACTTGAATAGAGACCCAGTGACTGCCAAGACTCTATGCCAACCTTAAGTGCCTCATTTTTTTTCCAGTGGGCCTTTAAAACAGGGATCCAATAGTCGAGCTATCACACTTCCTATAGGTATGCCATATTTAAAAGTAAAATAAAGATCCTTTATAAATTGAGAGACTGGTCTTGAACAAAATCAATCAGGAAAGAGGCAGCTGCGGCAGAAGGCTAAGTCGTAGCTGGGTAGCACTACAGCATGTGCAAGTGGAACAAAGAACAATCAGGAAGGTTGGTACAAAACATACTGGCATAAAGAGCCCCTGAGTTGGTGAGGATAATAACAGAGGGATGGCAGAATGATTATCAGACAAAATATACAAGAACCAATCAAAAATCACTAAGGGCACTGTTGTGAATTCTGAAGCTCTTGTTATATACAGAAACATATAAAATGCAACATACAATACTTGCTACGAAGGGTCATATATTACATATGCAACTCCTATCAATATCATTAGTACCTGGAAACCCAGATCTAAGGTTCAAATTGTTTCCCAACCATACCTATAATAAATTGTAATAACTGGCTATACATACTACATTACCAATTCAAAGTGAATTATCACTTCCAAAGATACATTAATTACAAAACATTTTCTTGACAAAAATGCTATTTTATTGGAAAATGATCAAGCAAAGCTGGTAGCTTTGTTGGCATTTTGTGTTGGGAAAAAACCCAGCAAGCGGACTAAGACGACCAAATGGTATTTCTTTAAGACGAGTGTTGAATGGAAATTTTTACTCAATTGAATAACACATGAATTAGCAGTTTTTCTAGTCTGATTTTAGAGAAATAACACCCATATTGTGTCATATTATTACACTGAAAATGCATACAGTAAATTTTAATGGTTCTTAAATTATTATACAAAAAATTGTTATGCTTTTTTTACACCCCAGGAGCTAAGACAGAATATGGTATGGTTACTTTATCCCAAACCTCTTTTGCAGGCCAGATCTCATCAATAATATTTCTCAAGGGGGATCAAGATACAGTATTTATTTTATTAAAGAAAAGGCTGGTAAAACAGATTAAAGTATGTATAGGATAATTTTTGTGGCTAAACATTTATTTTGTTAGCCCCACAGATTCACTGCAAAAGAAAGCTCAATAGAAAAAAATCAATATGGAAATGACAATAAAATTCTAATCTTGAATCCTGGAGCCAGTGCTGAGATCTAAAAATAAAACATCTTGCTGGTATGTGTCTGGAGTTCTGTGTGTTACTTCGACTCACTCAATAGGGCTACTTGTTTTAAAGTCAGAAAGTCAGTACAAACAAAAAAATGCTAAGAATCAAAAAGGGAGGATGGTCATGGCGAGTTGTGTGTAAGCTTAGTACAAGCCGCAACACAAGAAATTCTGCCTGCAATTCTCATTTGTTGCACGGGTATCACTCATCTTCATTACTATCATATCAGATACAGGCTGCCTCATCTTAATTTCAGTTGTTAAAAAATATTTATCCAGATACAAAAATAAACCCACTGCAAATTACAAGTTGTCAGGGTTAAAAATCTACTTCTATTTGTGTGGGGGAGGATAAGAGAACAGCATAGACATGAATCATTCTCAGTAATTTGAGTGTTTCCATGACATCAATGGGCACTCGTCCAGGACTCTGTCGAAGTCTGTGAGGTACCAAAGCGGCACAGCAGCCAGCAGGAGATTGACTCTCTCTCTCTCTCTCTCTCTTTTTTTTTTTTTTAGGATTATGCTCCTTGTAAAGATTTCATCTGTAGCATCCACTTTTACCACCAAACAGATAGCTTTGGAGATCATCAGTGAAAACATTTCATTCTGATAGTGTAAGCCCTTAACTTTATTACATTTTTGCTGTTGTTACCAAGTACATCTCGAAAACTGCCTTCTTTTAAGAACAAAACCACAATTTTTGAAAAAGAAATAATGATATATATATATATATATATATATATATATATATATATATATATACATACACACACACACACACGTAGGCGCACACAAACACATTCACAATTTATTGTAATTATGAAATTAACTTTTTTTAATGACACTTCATTTTGTAGGAAATACATCTTTTTTATAAACTGCCCATTTAAAATTAGCTACAGTCTTGATGTTGATTTTCTGCTTAAAATTCACTGGCACATTTGTTTCAGATAATAAAATTTGCAAGAGTGCTGATAATATGCTAGAGTAGGCTCTTAAAGTAACTATTTGTATTCACAAATACAAAAGCTTACCCTGAATTTCTCTATTTACTGTACGCTACGTATCATTTTTAGTCAACCTTAACACCCCAGTCTAAGGTTTGTAAAAGCTAAAGATTTTTTTAAAATGTTTTTAAGGAGAGAGAATCTACAGTGATGTAGAAACCCGATGCATTCACTGCGGAATTTTCGAGACAACCCTCTAGTACTAGAATGCGGCAGCCGCTGCGGATATTTTTTGGCACAAAGACAATGGTGGCAGTGCCAAGCCCCATGGCTAAAACTACTCAAAAGAGGCATAAGGGTAGCATTAATCGCTCAAGTCTTTTACTGCATGGAGTACTGATGTCCATAATTTAAAAACTAAAAGTACCCGTTAGTAATATTTTCTGTAAGCAAGGTAGGGGGGGCTTGAAAAAAAGACCCAAGAAAAAAATCTTGTCAGACATTTGATTATATAATTTTTATACCTAGAGGACCAAATGTTAAGATGTGCCAATTCTTTCTAGCATTGAGTACATGTAACAAAAGATATATCCTAATGTAGCTTTATGCTCTGACAATCGATTCAAAGCTTCATAAATGACATTGACCTACAGTCGAGTGTTAAATAACTTTGATGAACACTGTTTCCTTAAAATAATATATGGAAAGCATCTATTAACAGAAGTATTTTTTCAAAAAAATATTTTCAATTGACACAATGCATGCCAATCAAACTAACTATAAACAAAGAAGGAACATCATGCAGCTCCTCTTTTCTGACAAACACACTGAATCTGCAGTTTTAGACTCTGTAAACATTCCAAGAAACAAAAATATTGCTTATGTAAACCGAACTAAACGATAGTTTAAGCTACAATTGCTCACATTTTAGTATTACTGTAAAAAAAAAAAAGAGAGCAGCATAGGATTGACAATCAATCAATAAAGAAGCCACTTGCCTCTCCATGGTGCACTTTGAAAAATTAATCAAATTAAGTAGAAAATTTAAGCAACTTCCAAAGCACAAATGCAAGTCATCTAATTCTCCGCTATATTTTCCTTTGCCCAGAAAGATAGGGCACCTTGTCTTTAGTATACAGAATAAGGAGACATGAGGCAACTCTTTCTATCTGCTAAGGAAAAAGGAAGTGGAGTTATTGTTATAGATGGTTTGAGGGCAATATTTATGTGGATTTCATGTCTGACAGGTATTTTTAGAGATGAGCTCAAGTATCAAAATTGAGATCTGGCTTTAAATATTCCAAAATTTCATTTTTAGATTCTGGTTTTGCTTTAGTCCATAGACAAAATAGAAGGCCAGGTTAAAAAAAAAAGTAATTTGAGTGGAGTTGAATTTGAATAGCTTAGAAATTGGGGCTAGTCAGGTCTGGAGGTTTGGTACAGATCTACTTCTTATTTCATCATCATGTATTTTCTCCCCATTTTTTAGAATCAGATTTTGGTCTCCTTCGTGTGTTCTGCATTCATCAGCGATGGAAGAAAAGATGTCTCAAGAGCATCTCAAGGATGGTCTGACTGGTCCATCCAAGGAGAATGACAAATTAAGGAAAGGGAAAAAAATCACCAAACATGATAAATGGAAAACCTAAAGTACATTTAGAGAAAGTTAGGAGCAACTCATGAGGGCTGTGGAATGGAAAATTTCTTTTCTCAGCTCTATTTATAGTTTCATATTTGGTCAATATACAATGTGCTGTTATTAATATACAAATAATAAGGTTTAACTTGCATCATGATAAGGATCATGCACCTTTTAGCCTGGCTCTACACTTCCCCACATAGCTCTATACTGCCCTGATATCAGTTGGTGTTTTAATGCACAAGAAATGCAGGATTGGCCTTCATATACATAGGCATCAAATAATCATTTAACTCACCACTAATGTGCAGCCACCGCTGGGATAGAATGAGCATCTATTGGACAGCACAAGCAACACTACATAATCATTTACAACAGCAATGCTTCAGTCTGTCAGGATTTTAATTTTGATTATTAGAGATTGAAAACTTGAATAGTTTTAATTTATAATCAGACTTAATTGAAAATACAAGTTCTCTGCCTTGACATCTTTTCCCTCTAAGAAAACAAAAACAGAACCCCCTCCTCATTTGAATAATTTCAGCAGGGGATCCACCAGAAATTTTCATTTTTAGTGGTTCTGAAAACTCTACTCTTAAGAAACCCTAAGAGCTTACATTTTTAAATGAGAATTTTGCACATTTAAAATACAGATTTGAAACTTTTGTTATAATTGGAGGAGGGGGCGGGGGGAGAGAGAGATCAATCAGCCAGCTTTTCTGATTAACAGTCCACTATTTCTTTCTTGTGGAGCAGCTATTTTTCATACTGTTTCTGGTTTTTTGTTTTTTTTAAATCATGCTGTTCCTTATATTTGGGAATGGTGCAAGTACATTGCCGGAGTCAGGGCAGAGTAGGTGAATCTGCTGCCAAACAGATTCGACAGCCATTGGTCACCATGGAGCAAGTGCCAAAAGATCTTAGAAGCTACTGGGCTTTAGCAACATCTGTAGATGAGCTCTACTAGGATACGGTTAACCTGAAGCTGTGAGTGAGCCTCCCAACCTTGACTGACAGACTACTGCTAGCTCAGTTCAAGTTAGTATGCTAAAAATAGCAATATACCAATTGCAGCTTGGGCCACACAGACCCTGGCAACTGGGTGAGTTTGAGAGCCCAAGCCAGTACCTGAGCATCTGCACGGCTATTTTTAGTAGGTTCATGTGAGCCTAGCTAGTATGTCTACCCAAGGTGGTTGGCTTGCTCTCTGCCACAGTAGAGACATACCATGCTATTCTGAAGCCTGGGTAGAGGTATAATTTCTTTTCCATCTGCCTCCACACAGATGTCCACCCCAGTTAGTCCACCTGGATATAGGTTTGGGGATTATCTAAGTTTCTCTCATACTTCATGTATAGAATGCATAGTGCACTATACCCTTTTATTTCAATGGGGTTTTGCATGCCACAATTGTTTCCAAAGGTAATGGCAGGATAATGTTAATGAGCTGTTTCATTCTTTCTATTACATATGAAGTACTGACAAGAAAAAAAATACAGATATGAAGCTAAATTTGTATGATACAAAAGAACACTATGGCTACACCTAGACTGCAAGCCTCTTTCAAAAAAGCCTCTTTCGAAAGAGCGTCTAGACTGCAACCTCTTCTTTCGAAAAAGTGAGCCGCTTTTTTGAAAGAGACCACCCAGGCAGTCTGGATGCTCTGTTTCGAAAAAGCCTTGTTTGCATTCAAGAATGCCTTTTTTCAAAAGAACAATTTCAAAAAAAGGCGTTATTCCTTGTGAAATGAGGATTACCGCCATCGAAAGAAAAACCGCATTCTTTTGATTTAATTTCGAAAGAACGCGGCTGTAGTCTAGACGCAGGTGAAGTTTTTCCGAAAAAAAGGCTACTTTTTTCGAAAAAACCCTGCAGTCTAGGCACAGCCTATGTGACACTGCATCAAATCTAAAGAAGGGCCCACAAACTAAACATGTAATTGGGGGTGTGTGTGGGGGGGGGGAATAATCCCAGTCATTTTAATGGCATCACACCCAGTTAGACTGTGCAAGAGATGTAGCACAAAATTAGTGGAAGAATACTTTTGAAAGAGGGTTTTTTGCTGTTACGTTGACCGGTAGCAAATAGTAAAGGTTCCTAAAGAGACTTCACAATGCCAGGGAAAGAGGAGATTATTTTTTTAAATATCAAAATGTAAACAAAATTAAATCTTAAAAATCTACACTAAAATAACATTAAGGAACTGACAATCAACCTAAACCAAGGAAATTCATACTTAAAGTGATATTTCATCATTAAGGCTATGTCTAGACTGCAAGTCTATGCAAGACTGCAAGAGCCTCTTTCGAAAGAGAGCGTCTAGACTGCACGTTGAACTTTCGAAAAAGCAGCTTGCTTTTTCGAAAGAAAGCATCTAGTGAGTCTGGATGCTCTCTTTCGAAGAAGCCCTATTTACATTGAAGAACGCCTTCTTTCGAAAGAGGAACTTTTGAAAGAAGGCGTTCTTCCTCGTGAAATGAGGTTTACCGCCATCGAAAGAAAAGCCGCGTTCTTTCGATTTAATGTCGAAAGAACGCGGCTGCAGTCTAGACGCAGGTGAGGTTTTTTCGAAAAAAGGCTACTTTTTTTGAAAAAAACCCTGAGTCTGGACACAGCCTAACTCACCTCATTGTTTCTGATTTTATGCTTAACTGGATATGTCTATTTTTTGCGTATCCCTAGGACCAGGCACTAGCCAAGGGTCTACTACACATGCATTACAAGTTTACACAGTAGTGCTCCCCACATGTACAGTCCTAATGAACCCCCTGTTGTCTATTGTCTACATTGCAGAGCTAGAGCTGCACGTTGTGGGCTAGACAGGAAAGGTGTTAACAGTGAAAGGCATGAACGCTTTATACTATCAAAACCAAATGAGGATGTAACAAGAATGTAATCATCATAAATGATCATGTACTTAAGTACATTTAACAAAAGTCTAATTATTTGTTCTGTTTTTAGGCACCGACTAAACAATGGGGTCTCGGCCCAAGACTGGGGGGTGTAGATACAATAGTACAAATAATACATAATAATAAATAAATTATACTTTTGTCATTAATATTGCTTCATATTATATTTATCCAGAGTAGAAAGGTTGAGGCAAGCTGCTTATACATCCCATTTCTGTAATATACCCATCTACTACTATAGTATATAACAGCAATGCATGGCTTTTTGTTAGTCTGCTTTTTAAACGAAACAACCTTGAAAAACTGGCACTTGCAATGGTAACAATGAGAAACTGCTGACAATGTACTGGGGCCTGATTGTACTATAGGTTAAAACTGACCAATACTGAACCAGAGAATTTGCTGAACCACAGGAGGTCAATATTGTCTATCAGCATTACCAATACTTCCACTTGCTTACTGGGCTCTTAGAAGACATTTAGGGGTAAATGTGAGCTAAACAACAGCACAGAACACTGAGATCCAGGACTGGTGGTTATTGTTAAACTTTATGGATCCGTGGGAAACTTGGCCACACCCATGATAAGTGAACATCTAGTTAACTAAAATCATGCCGGACCACAGATGTTGCTGAACCAGAGAGTGCCAGACTAGAGAGGTTCAACCTGTACTTTTATATAAAAGAGTACCTTACTCTTGAGTAGTCTCATTGACATTGATGGGACTGAGGACTAAGGTACTAGTCAATGTAATGGTGGTACAATCTTCTTTTGAGTTTGTAAGAATAAACCATTTACTCATGGCATTTAGAATTACTACTTGACTTGGAAATAGATTGCTATAAAACCACTCTATATTAAAGGTCTGAGCTTGTGAGAGGTGAGTACCCCCAGTTCCCACTAATTTCAGTGAGAGCCAAAACTGCTCAGCACTTTGCAGGATAAGGCCCTTCGTCAGTGCACAGAATAATATTATCATTATAATTTCTTAACCATCATGGAAACCATGCTTGTAATGAAAAGCGTTTTGTATCCAGTACATTCTAGGGATGTTAGATATCGGGTAATTGAACAGTTGAGTAACTGCATGAATTCTTATCAGTTATTTGACTATTCTATAGGCCCCAGAGGCAGGGCTGGTAGCCAGTGTGCTCTGGTCCCACTCAAGAGACACAGAAGCAGCAAGAGGGGTGGGGGGGAATGCGTGTAGTCAACAAGATACACCAATAAGCCTAGTTAAGTAAATGTTGACATCCCTAGTACATTCACTAACTGGGAGCAGAATATAAATGTAACAAGCCCGCAGATTTCTCAAAACAAAGTATTTAAACAAAAAACAGGTGATGATGTCCAATGGGCATTGAAAAATTACAGTTTGTGGGTTAAAGAAATGTTATGTAGGGTGGACCTCTAAATTTCTTTTTGTAAAATAAACAGTTTGATGAGCTAAACTAATCTCAGGTTACCCAATATGTTTCACTAATGAACAACTATTCAATTAAACTAAACTGGGATGGATGACCATAAAGTCTGAAAACCTTCACAGCATAGGCCATAGAATGCCACTGAATTTTATTTTGGAGGGAGGTAGACAATTCTAGTAAAACGGATGCACCATATCCTACCAGCTCCCAGTTTTGGCACTTGCAAATATCAAAAGATAAACGCAAGAATAAATAATCATTACAAAATATGAAATACCATAGAGTCTTATTTATCTCTGGACTGAGTATCAAGGTAACAAAAAGAGTCAAAGTTTTTTATGAGTCTGCAATAAAAAAAAAACTGTGATAAATGCTGAATTTTTAAGCAAAACATAGGAGTAGAATGTAAATGTTGCATATTGTGTTACTCTAAACAAACCTCATCATTTTTTAATTACATATATTCCAGGGTAATTTCTTACCATTTGCTAGGGGCCTATTGCTCAAGAGATTTTTATCATGTATCTGGAAACCTGGGTTTTCACTGAAGCATGAAAACAGAATCACTTTAAAATAAGCCAGATACGTATCTAAGGCCATGAAAGGCACAGAACTGAAAGAAGACAATAAAGCTTGATACAGCCTCTGTGCATAGGCTTTAAATCTTTAGACTGTAACCCCTCTCCTATCTAAACCGTCTATTAAAACAAACTATGTTGGACATGGATAGGGATCAAGAGATCAATTAGAAGGCTTATCTTCAGGATGATGAGTCAAATCCACATCTAATCATTATCAACAAAATTCTGATTAGAGGGCTGTATTTTGTCCTAAAAGTAAAACAAGTCTTGTAATCTCGCGTTATTTTAAGCTTTAACAGTATATTAATCCAACAAGTCTACCACACCAATTTAGGAATACCTTTCATTCCAAGGGATACAATGATAAGCCTGGTGTCCTCTGCATTTGTAGTTTACCTGGTTAAAATATCTGGGCCTAAATAGAGAACTTCTGAGTCACTGGTGTTTCAGAGTTTATGTCATAATATATAAACAAACTACTACAACAATAAACAAACAAACAAAACACACAAGAACATTTTAGCAGTCTGACTATAAGGTTAATAAGTTTGATTTTTTTTCTGTTTTTAGTTTTTTCAGAAAATCAGCAATGGCTATATATAATGTATGCCATTTAACAGGTAAATTACACATACCCATTGCTGATTTTATCAAGAAAAATTAAAACGAATTAAGCTTATAGTCACGTATTTCAATATGCTCACATATATTTTCAGTTCTTACATGAAAAATTTTTAGTTCATTCATCAAACTGCTCAAACTTGCTTTTAATTTCTTTTAAAATAAAATATAAAATTGGTTCTGGTTTTTTTTTGGTTCTGTTTTCTCAGCTCTCGTGCTCTTTGCACTTCTCAGCCCTCAGCTCTGTTAGAAGAAGGCCATAATAATGTTGTAGCATTTTAAATATTTAGTCATGCAAAAAAGTTTCAATTCAATGTAAATACCTGCTATTTGTAACACAGTTGGTAAAGAAAATTATATTTTTCTAATATTTATTGTATTTTGACCTTTTACTATTCCCAGTGACTCGGCTACATATTGTATAACATTGGTTAAATAAAGGGAGGGGGACTCAAACCACAAATTTACAGGATATGGCAAACAGCAGAAGTGAGCTGGTATATATATTGCAACGTATTATGACTCGTGTATCCAATATACTCAAATTTGCAATATCCAGCAGAGGGCATCCATACCCTAATAAGATGTTTACACTTGAGACCTAGCATTCTAAAGCACTTTAATCATAATAGTTTGGGCTGAGAATACAGACAAGCTCATCACATCAGTACACACAGACTTATCAGCACAATGTCTGATTAACAATAGCAAAAAATGACTATCAAAAGTAACCTAGATATGAGGTTTTTTGGATTAACAAAGAAATTCATTGCCATGAAAAGCATTTCTTTCCTTTTCTAGACAACTAAATACTTAGAATTATTCATTACTAAATGCAAACTGGCATTTTTACTTAAGCAAAACTCCCATTCATCAGTGGAAGTTTTGCCTAAGTAAGGAATTTTGAGTAGAGACCTAAAATATGTCAGGTTAGTTTTATATACAAGTTATTCTCAATCCTTACTTCATTGAAGTTAATGGGCAGAACTCCATTTGTCTTCAGTTAGGTCAAAATGTCACCCTATATACTTAAATTATCTACAGAACTAGACAGACACATTACACACAAAGATTAGACATACCATTATTTTCAGATTTTATTAAATTAAGAAAAATAGCATTCTAATCAATGAAGAATGCGCCAACTGTTTTTCATGCTTATTTCAGAAACAAGAGTATTAATTCAAGTTTGTATTATAGATCATTTTTAAGATTACTATACATGTTTAAGAACCCATCAATCAATATATTGACTGAATTAGAATGAAGCCTAATCTTTCAAAGAAGGCAGAATCCTTCATTTCAGATAGGTGTGGCAACCATAGTGGTGAAAAGATTTTAGCCTCCAATGACAAGTTGAAAAATGTATTAAGATAATTAACTGCTACTGACCCAATCACAGAAATGATCACTTCTAACATTAGCTTCTCTCTCCACCTGTCCCCAGAAAGCAAAAAGGCATAATGGCTATTTGGGTTCCACATCAGATTTTTTTTAAACGTTGTAACTTTCAGTAGCCTTGAGAGATGAACTTAATTTAGAAGGTCTACAAACCAAGCAGCTTAGGTTACATGTAGGTCACAATAAATAATACTCATCTCTTGGCCAATATGAGCTGCACTGTTACTGCATAAGTTGAAATGACAAGCTTTTATTATTCCTAAGCACTTGATTCTGAAACATTTGCACAATCTGTTAAGTCCAGACAAATTTAAATGGTTCTGACATGCAGCCTGCTAGGGTCAGCGACAGGGATAATGCCTCTTTACATGGGTAAAATTGTGTGGCATATAGGTCACTCTCTTAAGGGGAATCAACTGTGTGTCTCTTCTTTGCATTTCCACCACAATCCTTCATCCTGCAGCCTGAAGCTGAGAGTGAAATGCAAGAAAGGAGCCGAGCGCTCAAAGCAAAAATCTGCTTCCAGGACAATCCATTATATCTGACAAGTTAAATGTTCCATGGTAGACCATATGGCATCAGAGCAGGGCTGACGATGGAAGAGGGAAACTCAGCAAATGCATCACAATTAAGGAGTTTGACTATAGACTTTATTTTGACTATAGACTTTATTTTGACTCTTTTTTATTAAATTTTAAATGTTGCGGTCTTTCCCTTTCAGCTTATCCCACTATTGGCTCCACATATATGAGGTTCATCAGAATTTTTTTCTTCATTCCTATGTTCATATCCATTTTAAATAGTGGATTGGAACAAGCCATTTTGACACTTGATGGCATTTAGAACCTATTACTAATAAACATAATAAAATATGTATAGTAAGTTGTTAAAGACCAAGAAGTGAGAGAAAGAGAAAAAGAAATTAAGAAGGACCTTTTTAAAAAAAGTGTTCTGGCAATTAGCTCTATTAACTATAGAAAAGTCTCTCAAGGGATGGAACCCTCTTCACTTAAAACTCCACCCGACTCTACCAAAAAAGCTGTCAATTTCTGCAACTTGTCCTAATGAAATCACTGGGAGTTCTGTGATTTTCAAGTACTTATAGCACTAGGTCCATATTGTCAGGAACAACCCTATACAACTAGCATGAATGCCTAAGAACTAACAGATCTTTTCCATCTTTGAAGTTTATGACTTTTTTAATTTTCCACTGTTCAATGAATGGCCACCTCTCCAGCCTCCAAACATTTAGCAGAATCTGTACCAACAAACACATGTTCATAACTAGTTTCATTTCTTACATCTGAAAAATGTAACAGCTGTGTCCACAACTGACATGTTCCTTTTTTTATTCTGTGGTTTGTCCAATAACAGAATCAAATTACTGAGTTAACTGAAGACTTCAATTGTAATGAATTATCCCTCCATGTAAAAGACCCATAATATTCATAGTGGTTTCCTAGCCTACAACCCACAGTTACCTTCTTTGTAGCCATGCTACTCTTCTTGAATCACCATTATCTACAGACAGACATTGTTCAGTTCTAGAAAGAGGTGTTATTACAAGCAGAGTAACTATAATGGAGTTATATGGAGCTAGAAGCCAGGGAACATTATGTATCAAAGCTAGTTATTTACCCGTTTTACAAAGGGCAGTGTTTACAGTGGCAAAGAATGAAGAATGAATGTTTTAACTACATTGAACTGATGCTACAAATAATTTTAAAATAATACAGTTTAAATATAAGAACTATTTACCCTGAATTCCTTGAGGAAAGTCTGATTTGGTAAATAGAACTGAAAATGGTTTTTCAGAACTATCAAATTAATTAGTTCGATAGCAAAATAGTCTGTTCTCAACTGGCACCTTTGGTGGGAGAATTTGGGGGCAATACATCAATGTCAAGTGTTTGTAAAATAGACAGTTAAAGTTAATTCCATATTTAGACACTTAATGATTTCATATTCAAAAGTACTGCAAATCCTTTAATACTGCAGGATACTCAGAATTTTGAGCACAAGGGCATTTATTTAGGCATCTGAACAGAGAGTTGGGAATCTAACTTTACAGACCCATTTGTTTTATAAACAAACCAATAAAAATTGTGTTCACATAAAGGATGAGCCAATGCTGTCTACCACAAAGGGCCAGTCTGAATGGGAAATCTCTCACCGATTTCACTGGTAGAGAACTAGACTCTTACCCGGAGGAAGCTTTCATTGAAGTAAATGGGAATGCCATTACTGTACCTGATGGGAAAATTCAGCCATTTTAAAGATTTCTGGAGAGTGAAACTATGGTCACTATTAAAATATTCAACAGGTTTGTAAATACGTAATTTGTAATTATTCTTCTGGTCAAAGAAGAACTTGAAGTTTGGTTTCTCAAATTGAACACTATTCAGCACTGTATCTCCATACTCCAACACACTATGCACCAGATACTGATTTGGAGATCTGAATAAAATAGCAAGTAAATCAGATCCATGTATTGAAGTCACACGCATACACACAGATAGGGCCCATGACCAAAGTCCAGGGGGATATATATGGCTCTAGAATTCTGGTTCAGGACTATCTTGAGTTAAATCTAATATTCTCCATATTAAAAGAATATATATATATTTTCCCCCAACTTAGGAGCTGTTTTATAAATATGAATGTTTGCTATCTATGAACTCCAATTTACTCCCATTGTATGACCTTATGAACTCTTGCATAACAGACTCATTTACACTAATCTTGGGGATTATTTGATGTAGGAAGTCTTAATTTAGGATTTTTGAGGCTGTAGTACTTCAGGGACAACAGACACGCCCCGCTTTCCCCCCACACACACACCCTGTCCTCTTTCTCCTCTCTAAATAATATGCATTTGTAGTTCGCATTTGCATAAATCTTGAGGTTTTTTTAAATAGGTTTAAAATTTTCTATTGATATTTTATATCCTTTTGCCTGTAAAGCCCTGTTGTCTTAGTTACCATATACAAACTTCAGACTGACAAGCATCAGAACTAATAAAGGCTTTTAAATAACAATACAAAACAATTTTTTGATAAATCAAGATGTCACCATTGATACTTCATGACAAGCCAGGCTAGAAATGGATGTTCTGCATTTCAGAGGAAAGACAGTACTTCCAGCATGCTAGAGACATAAAAAAATTTTTTTCACTTACACCAGAATAAATCATGAGTGACTCCACTGAAATCAATAGAACTAATCCAGTTTAAAACAAATGTTCAAGGAAAATAAAGCCCAGTGATCCTAGTTTTGGTGGTTCTTAGGATATAGGAATCTATATTAATCATTAACCTAGCATTTAGGATTGCTAGTATTGGAATTTAGACCAGCGTGATTACTAATCTGAGTTTTTACTCCATTCACTTTTTTTTTTTAAATATTTCAAAAAGGATTCCTTTCAAAGATGTCTTATATGGAAACAGGACACTATTAACTTTAAAAAAAACACGTCTCTCTAACATTGGGAATATTTTCAGGCCTCTAGGATTGAACAACAGCTTAGCAGAGGTTTCAAGGCCTATATTTTTTACTTAGGCACCTAAGTCCTTTTGTGGATCTGGGCCAGAAAGATTAAGTGACTTGCTCAGTCACAAAGAAAGCTTGGTGGAGAGAGAGGAATTGAATCCATTTCTCCTAAGTTTCAGTCTACAGCTTTACCACAAGACTACAGTCTTGCAGCTGTTCTTTGTGTTATGAATTTAACAACACATTGCACATAACCCATTTTACTGTTTAACTAATCTAATCATTTAGTTACTTTCCACTTTTGTTTATGTGGATCCTCCATGAAACAATGGGGAAAGGAATATGAGCAGAGGGATTCAGAAATATGGGTACCTGTAATTTTGAAGCTACTTTTTTTAATTGAGAATATCCCAATAGAAGTATTCCTGACATAGATGAATCAATGAGACTAATTAGGAGGAGAAAACAAAATGTGCTAAATTAATGTAGTTTATCATATGATTCCTTAAATTATTGTCCAAATACAGAAATAAATTATTTACTCCATGGATATTGCAATCTATGTTACTTTAACTAAATAAGCTATCAATGCCACACCCAGAGATAAAGGGAGGGAGATGGAAAGAGACAGTTACACAAATTCACACCAATATAACACCAATATAATGAGGCAGGGTCTTTGTGCTTTGTAGATTCTACTACTGTATCCAGATCAACATGTTTATTACTAATTAAAATGTCCATATGGTAGAACACCACCTGATCCAAGGAGCTTTTAAGTACAGTAATTGTCAACGCTGAACTCTTACATTGATAACAAATCTGAAATTTTGGCCTGGATTAATATTCTGAATATTTTCCTAGATGACGTTTTTTAATAAAACTTTTTTCCCCTCCCTCATGATTTTAAAATACTAGAAAAGAAAGGTAAGAAACTGCTGGAATCAATTCTGTACATTTAGCAGAAGATTTGATGTACAGTCACATCATATAAAACAGCTAAGGATACACTCTGTGGCTGAAATTCACTGAGCTACATAAACATCATGGAAGGGCCCTAACATAGTATTACAATCGTATGGCTGAAAGAAAGCTTGATATGCTGCTATAGATGGACTTCACATTCCTCATGCCTAACACACCTAAAGGCAATGCCAAATCCATACAGACTAAAGCAAAGAGAGGTTGTTAGTAAGCCAGTGTTAAAGCAATTAACAGGAACAATCATGAATATTATTTAATCTTAAAAACTGTTTTATTAAGCACCTTGATGTTAATATTTTATAAATGCATGGCATGATTTTCGAAGATGTTGAACTCCTGCAACTTTATGGAAGTCAGTGACAGTTATGGGTTCGGTGAAGTTCAAAAACAGGAAACCTACCAGGTTCTAACTACCAAATACTCTTTTAGAAAAAAAAAATCAAAAAAGGGACTAGTCACTAGACATGAAGAAAAGCTTCCATCACTCTCACTTGCCAAGCTGCAAGACAGAGGAGATGCAAAGATTTTAAAACTGTGCTCATACCCCTTGAAATACAGTGCTGCAACATTATCTAAGACAACTCTGCTTGGTGAGGGCAAAGCTGACCATCTCATAAGCCTCTTACTTTCCAGTTTAGCAATGGCAGCAACTATTTCTGCTTTCAGCCAATGGAACTGTCAACTATTTTGCCTTTTAATCCCAGGGGAATTGTCATTGAAAAGATAAAACTCAGAAAACGCAACAATTGGCACCAGGAATGGAACTTGGATTAGGTTTCTCAAGAGTCAGAGGACTAACAAATTACTCTCAATGGCACTTTGCTTTCAGGGGAAAACAAAAAGACCAAATATATTTAGAGTTTTACTTTCTAACCAGAAAAATATAATGATCTTTCATGTAAGGTTGCCAGGTGTCCGGTATTCGCTTAACAACTTTCGGGGTCGGAGTCCTTCTTTTTTTGGCTCAACAACTTTGGTCTTCCCAACAGAATTTTTTCCCCAGTGGTTTTTTTTTTTTTGGGGGGGGGGGGGAGGTGTTCTGTATTTTTAGTTAAACCATCTGGCAACCCTACTTTCATGGGAAATTGTATTTTCCCTGGAAAATAAAAGCAATGTTATCCATGCAAGCCTTCAGGAACAGAAACAATTCAAAGTTACAAACCAAATATGTGAACCAACTTTCTAAAAAAGCAAAAATACTATTTTTTTCTCCACATTTGGATTCAAAAGCACAAAATGTTAAATCATGCAACTGTTTTTTGCACAAGTCATTTAATAATAAATTAATTATAGAAATGGCTGTTAATCTAAACCCTTAATCAGAAATCCCAAACTTTAGAGCAGCAGTTCCCAACCTTATCCAAATGGGGACCCATTCTGACAATTCAGGAAGACTTGGTGACCCAAGACAATGCAAAAACGGGGGGAGTAGGGAGGGCAGAGCCTCTTGGGGAGACACTTGGCAATCCTTTTGAAATGTAATGGTGACCCATATTTGGGTCCCAACTCATAGGCTGGGAAACCCTACTTTAGAGGGTTCTAGAACTCCAAATTTTGCAGTTCAGGCTAGCTAATTGAAAGTTTTTTTAAAAAATGGGAGGCGGAAGGGAATTTCTTCATGCTGCTTCATCTGCCTAAAGGATTTTAAACTAGCAGTGATTGATACCATAAAGAGACCCCAGTCCTGCAAACCCCTTCTACCAGAGGTAATCACAAGAAGTGGGCATATTCAAAGAATGTTCTAGTCTTGGAAGAGAAGGTTTAAAATGAATGTGTGTTTGTTTCCATCCTTGTTTTTTCCCCTCTATATTTATTTATGCCAATTCATTAAGATGAAGCCGTTAAGAAGTGGTGACTAATGCTGCGGTTTTGGGATGGGTTTTCAGAAGAATGAAGCACCCACAACTCCAGATGAAATTTATGATACTTAGGGTAGTCGCCCTTTTAAAATATCAGCCCCCAGTTACCACTGGTGGAGCACATCAAAAAATCAAGAAACAAAAAGCAGTGGCCACTTCTGCAAAAATGCAGCCCTAACGGCCTGACCAAAGATCTAGGGACATTACCTAATTAAACGAGCATTTATAAAATATCATAAATATTTACATTCAAAGATTTCCTCCCTACACCTTGACTAAAAATCTCCCCCTCAATCCACTCACCAACCAGATGATTCCCATTTCCCGTACAAAGAAAAAAATCTTTCTTTCAACACATCCCTCAGGAAGACCTCAAGGAATATGGGAGACATGGTATGGCCTGTGTTACACAGCAGATCAGACTAGATGGTCACAGAGGTCCTCCCGGGCCATGGAATCTATTAATCTGTGAATTAGAATTTATAGTATCCCATAAAAATAAAGAGTCTGGGCTCTGCTGATACAAAATCATCATTATACATTTAATAATTAACATGTTCTTTTTTGTAGCATTTAAGGAGCAAACATTTCTCACCTTCATCATTCTACCAATCCCACTGAAATTCAGAAGACCATTTTCATGAGGCAAGCAGGTTGTACCTCTCAATAATGCATTTGCTAATTCCTTTGTAGTAGAATATTTACTAATTTTAGAGCCATCCAACCCACCAGCAGTTCAAATTAGTATTACCTATATTATGTTAATATGCAGAGACTCTGATAAGGATCAGGGACCCATTGCACTAAGTGCTTTATAAACAAAATACAAAAAAAATCCTTTGTCTGTGAGAGTTTACTCCAAAAACAACCTACCTAGGTGGATATTTGTGCTTGCCTTAATATTTCATTTAAATCCATGGAAACATACAAGCAGTCAATCTCTGTCCAAATAGAGTCTTTTGCAAGATTGAGACCATATGAAAAACCTGGGAACAATGAGTTGGTGGTCTCAATTAAATTCTTAATAGAAGTGTATGCATTAACACATTTGCATTAATTATCACTTTTGTTGAAGTCTCAGAATTGAGGTATCGAATAGGCATAGATATTGATATGCCTTTTGAACCCTAGAATTGGTCCTTCCAGGTAATAGTTTATCCTGGGAAAACCATGCCTGGTTTATTACATACTGGTTTTGCCAAGACTTAGAAATAGAGATTTTTAGGGTACATCTAGACTGCTTTCCTC